>NW_023995501.1:0-107804 GCF_015586225.1 Lucilia sericata | reverse complement strand
GTAAAATCAAATCACAAAATACCGGCAAGGAGATTTTCTTTAAAATTTTAGGAATTTAAAATTTTTAGTTTTAAAATAAGAGCATAGTTAAAATCTTTAAAAAACAAGTCTTAAAATGTGTAATCTTACATTTTTTAAAATCCCGCCAAGAGATTTTTCAAATCCATTTGGGGAATGAAGAATATTTTGTTGTCGAATACAAATTTGGCTAAAATTTTACGATATTAACGTAAATGTTAAAATGCAATCCCGTAAGGAAAAGTTGTTTATTCCTTTAAAATTTTGTTTTCTTTATTTCGTTTTCTTCTTTACATTATGATGACTTATTTATGCGGTTTTATTCAAAAACGTCTTTCTTACTTCTTAGAATGTTTAACACAGATTTATTTATTTATTTAAAGACTTAATTCAGCCATCTTTAGCTTGATTTTAAATTGGTTTTCCATTAACTAAAATACAAATTGCTTTACATCGTATAGAATTTAAACCGGATTATGATGAAACAGTTTTAGTTTTGGTAAGCAAACCACTGTCGCCCATATCCTCGTTGAAGCCAGGGCGGTATTTCATGCCGGGGGCCTAAAAAGCATTGAAAAACCATTAGAAAACATCATATTCATATTTAAATTACAAAAAACACTTACATTGAACCACACATCACGCCATTTCTTGCCACTGTCAGCATCACGCATCAATTCGGGTACATCGAAACGTGGCACATTGAAGTAGTTCATTAAATCGGGCTTTCCACTGCAGTACTTAATGCGTGTCTCACACCATTCACCCTCGTGGGGAAACGCCAATCTTTCATTTTCTTTTCCAAGGGATCTCATCGAAACGTTCGAAATCAATACGTTCGATATCTTCGACTACTACCTCGGTCTCACCGCCAGCGGTCCAGTCGTAGATCAAGAGCTCAGCGTGAGAGGCAATGTCCTTCAAGTATTGTTGCTTGTAGATGTTTTCAATGTCACGCAAGTAGGCGTCATTGAAGACCTTAGAGTTGACTTCGTAGTCAATGTTGCGGGCCTTAATGCGTTGCTGGAAACAAAGGGAAGATAAATTATGATTTTACTGGGCAGATTGGTCCAGAAATAAGACTGTAGACTGGACTAAAGACTAGACTCTAGAATGGATTATAGACCATAAACTGGACTATATGCCAGACAATAGGCTGAACTATGGATTGGACTGTTGATATAACTTGCGACAGATATGCAGACTAGACTAGACTGTAGAATATACTATAGAGTAGACTGCAGACTACATTATAGACTAGACTATAGAGTATACTATAGACTTGACTAAAAACTATGCTATATACCAGACTGTAGACTTGACTATTAAATAGGCAATTAACTTGACTCTAGGCAAGACAATTAACTTGATTATAAACTAGACTATAGACCAGATTATAGACTAGACTATAGACCAGAATATAGACTAGATTATATACTTGACTATTAACTTGACTATAAACTAGACTATTGACTACAATAAGACAATGGTTATAGGCTAGACTATAGACTAGATTATAAACTAGACTTTAGACTACACTATAGAGTAGACTATAAACTAAACTATAGACTAGGTTAGACTAGACTATAGACTGCACTACAACCTATTGATCATTCTTTAAATCTGGCTATAGACTGGACTAAAGGTACGCTTATAAACTGTTATCTAGGCCATTTCACAGAGTAGTCTGTAGCTTCATCTACAGAAGAGAAAACTCATTCTTACCTTCACAGCATCAACGGGCAATCCAAATAGATAACCAAATGTGGTCTCAACAATTCGTTGATGGTGTTTGTCTCAATTCATGATAGACCGAACGGGCACCCTTGGAAATATAACCCTGTCTGTACATTGACTCCAAGAAGACAAATCAGAAAAACAACTGCGATCCAACACAACACCCTGGCCGGTGGACAACAAATGAGCCAACGAATCAACGTATTGCTCAAAACGCAACATATACATGCGAATTTGGAAGGTAGCAGCCAAAGAATGATTAGGTTCTTTGCAGAAGTTCACCACATCGTAGGAACGGCAGTTCTCAGGCAATTGGGGATCCAATTTACGCATATCATAACCATAGGAATTGATATACACCATATCCATATTGGCTTCGGGAACATACAACATTTCCAATTCCTCAGCCAATTCTTTGGCAAATTTACTCTTGCCAGCGGCAATGGGACCCTCAACGCAAATAATTTTGGAATTTTCATGTAAACGTTTGGTCGTCTTGTCTAGCATGGACTGGAAAACGCCATATTCCTTTTCTTTGTAGGGATAGGGTTTATGGGTGATGACACGGGGACCGCCGCGCATTGTCTTGCCCGAAATGAAACGTTGCTGGGTCATGGCTGCTGGCACAGCAGGAGCAGCATTGCGTGAGCAAAGGCGTATTAGGCCTACTCTGAAAAACGGCAGTCATCTGTAAAGAAAAAGGAATTTATAAAACTTTACTATTTTTATAGTTTATACCAATAAAATATCCGTAAAACAATTGCTTGTCCAAGTGTTACATCACACACGGTCTCTTTACTCTAAGCTAGTTGTTGTTATTTCTCAAACAAACCGGGTTTTTGAACACTTTTAAAAGTTTGTAAATAATTTTCTTAAAGTTCAATTTATATTCTTTATATTTTTGTTAATTAATTATTTAATTATTATTAATTTTCTTTATATTAAACACTCACTTTTCCCTTAAAAAATGCTTTTAACTTCGACGACAAAAAATGAACTTCGTTAAAATGTCAAAATGACAGCTGTTTGGCAAGAGCAAGTAAAAACAGAGTTGTTTGACATATAAATACAGAGTTATTTTTTTTAATAATAACTCAGTGATGCCATATTAGTTTGTTATTTAATCTATCAATCTACTGTTAACTTAAAAGAGCATCTTCTGTACATAATCTTTGTTTTCTTTTTTAATCAAAATTAATATTTCCTTTCACTCCTTAAAAATTCCGTGCTGTATATTTGTATGCACACTTTCTTAACACTACCATTATGTCGCTTGGGTGGTGAGTTATCTGACCCCACGTAGCAATGATTTTGTATTCAAAGGCGTTTTCTGGTCTTGGTGAAAGTTTTTTAAACAAGATCTTAAAGGTAAACAGATTCTACAGTGGACCCATTGGAAACATATTGCATCTATCAGCATAAGGTTTGCCTGAGACATCGGTCTCAGAAATGCCCTTATAAGAGAAAAGATAAAATATTATAAAATTATTTTATTTTAATTTCATTCTTATCATTTAGTTCTTGGTGCGTTTGTAGCTGATAATGGTGAGACAGTTTTGATGAAATATTGGTCTCTGGTCCACTATGAGTTCATTTTCGAATTCCGCTTAAATACTAATCATATAATATACCTCAAGTTGCTTAATATCAAACATTTTCGGGACTTTTGATGGATATTCTGAGTCCATTTTTGGATTCAGCATGGAATTTTACAAGTAATGTGTGTTTGCTGGTAGATATTTATAAAAAAAAACATAAATTTGTTAAGAAAAATTTAAATTTTGCTTTTTCTTAAGAAAATAACGCTTTTACTTTACTAGTCTGGTATTTCTTTATTACAGCAAGCAATTGTTTACAATTGGATGTGGCAACTCAATAAATGGTTGATGTCATTGCTAACACAATAGTCATGACATGTAATTATAAACAGGGTGTTTCATAGAAGCAAAAAAGTGTACCATAAACAAAACAATAACAGAGTGACTAAAGTAGCGTTTTTTTTTCATAGGAAAAGCTAATTTTGGGTTTTTCTTAATAAATATTGTATAAAATTATAAAAATCGATAAGAAAATTAAAGAAATAAATTAATAATAAATAAAAAACAATTAATGTAAGCAACACAACATTAGAAAATATACATTTTCATTAAAATTTTGAAAGTTGAATTAAAATGTTTTAAAATTTGTATTTATAATGTTTTTTATTTTGTATAAAACTAGAATTTTCTACTTAACGACTTAATTTTTTTTTATTTTTTACATAAAAATCATTTTATTATAAATTTTTCCTATAGGAAATTGTAAATTTGGGCCATTAGGGTTATTATTTACATAAAGTACTTTGTTTACGAAATACGTCACCTTTACTATTCTTTAAAATCAATTCAAGTTCATCGAATTACTCTTAAGCTTTATCGCTTAATATTAAAATAATGCAATAATATGTTGTTATTATTGTATCACCAATTTTAATATTATTTAATTTTTTATAAAATTTTTCCAAAACGATAAGATTTTTTAAAAGATGAATCACTTGTTCTTCAGAAAAACATAAATTTCTTATAAAAAGCCCCCACAGTTTCAAGTAATACATCAATTTCATTACAAATTTTGTTGAGTTTTAAAAGAATTAAAGAAAAACCCATTAAAATGAAATTATTAATAAATATTGTTCTTATAATAACCCTAGCCTGCTACTGTCAGGGCTATAGTTTTGTAATACCGGCCAGTAAGTGAAAAATTTAAGACAAATTAAAGGAAATATTAAAAATGTTGAAAATTTTTCCTTTAACAGGAATGGGCATGCCTGGTGTTTGCATGTTTAATGGCATGATGCTGCAACGTGGTGACAATAATATGCCTTCGTCCTGTCAAAATATGCGTTGTAATGATGATGGCACCATATTGGTGCAAGGGTAAGTTTGAAATAAAAAAATTTCCAAATATTTTATATAAAATTCAAATATTCTAGTTGCGGTCATTATGATATGCGTGATTGTCGTGTTATGGATCCCATTAATTTGCACAAACCTTATCCTGATTGCTGCAAAATGAATTTCTTGTGTAATATGGCCAATGGTCAGGTTTATAATCGGGCCGCTTCTCCCTTAACTCAAGCCATATATGAGTAATAAAACACCGATACGAAAAAGGAACATATGGGCGAAGGCTAAAATAAATAATAATAATAATAATAAATTTTAAAAATATTCTTTAAATTTAATCTAATATAATCTTATCTAGTTTACAAAAAATTGCAAAAACTATTCCAAGTTCACACTTGCACTTGAATTTCCATATCAAATTCTTCCCTAAGTTCAGAATAAATATGCATATTGTTTAAAATCGTTCAATCTGTTCTAAAGTTGTATTTTCTTTAAAAAAAGTATAAACTTTAACTAATGGATTATAGACTACTTAGTCTAATCAAAAGCCTAGAATATATACAAAACTATTGGGTATTTTAGTTTAAAATCTAGCTATTGTTTAGTCGATAGTCTGGTCTATAGTTTGGTCTGTAGTCAAGTCTATAGTCCAGACAATAGTATAGACCAGACTATAGAATTAAATATAGACTAGACTATACACTACTTTATAGACTGCACTAAAGGCTGGACTATAGCTTAAACTATAAACTAGACAATAACTATAAACTAGACTAGAACACTATAGACAAATATATTTACTAGTTTACTGTCTTGACTATAGTCTGCTCTGTAGTACACTCTATAGTCTAGTCCAGAGATAATTCCATAGTGTAGTCTATAGACTGGTACATATTCTAGCCTATAGTGTAAGCTACAGTCCACTCTATAGTATAGTCTATAGTGTAGTGTATAGTCTAGTCCACACACAAGTCTATAGTCTAGTCTACATAATATTCTGCAGTATAGTCTATAGACTAGTGTATAGTCGAGATTATAGTCTAGTCTATAGATTAGCATATTGTCTAGTCTATAGTCTAGTCTATAGTCTAGTCTATAGTCTAGTCTATAGTCTAGTCTATAGTCTAGTCTATAGTCTAGTCTATAGTTTAGTCTATAGTCTAGTCTATAGTCTAGTCTATAGTCTAGTCTATAGTCTAGTCTATAGTCTAGTCTATAGTCTAGTCTATAGTCTAGTCTATAGTCTAGTCTATAGTCTAGTCTATAGTCTAGTCTATAGTCTAGTCTATAGTCTAGTCTATAGTCTAGTCTATAGTCTAGTCTATAGTCTAGTCTATAGTCTAGTCTATAGTCTAGTCTATAGTCTAGTCTATAGTCTAGTCTATAGTCTAGTCTATAGCCTAGTCTATAGTCTAGTCTATAGTCTAGTCTATGGTCTAGTCTATAGTCTAGTCTATAGTCTAGTCTATAGTCTAGTCTATAGTCTAGTCTATAGTCTAGTCTATAGTCTAGTCTATAGTCTAGTCTATAGTCTAGTCTATAGTCTAGTCTATAGTCTAGTCTATAGTCTAGTCTATAGTCTAGTCTATAGTCTAGTCTATAGTCTAGTCTATAGTCTAGTCTATAGTCTAGTCTATAGTCTAGTCTATAGTCTAGTCTATAGTCTAGTCTATAGTCTAGTCTATAGTCTAGTCTATAGTCTAGTCTATAGTCTAGTCTATAGTCTAGTCTATAGTCTAGTCTAAGTCTAGTCTATATAGTCTAGTCTATAGTCTAGTCTATAGTCTAGTCTATAGTCTAGTATAGTCTAGTCTATAGTCTAGTCTATAGTCTAGTCTATAGTCTAGTCTATAGTCTAGTCTATAGTCTAGTCTATAGTCTAGTCTATAGTCTAGTCCATAGTCTAGTCTATAGTCTAGTCTATAGTCTAGTCTATAGTCTAGTCTATAGTCTAGTCTATAGTCTAGTCTATAGTCTAGTCTATAGTCTAGTCTATAGTCTAGTCTATAGTCTAGTCTATAGTCTAGTCTATAGTCTAGTCTATAGTCTAGTCTATAGTCTAGTCTATAGTCTAGTCTATAGTCTAGTCTATAGTCTAGTCTATAGTCTAGTCTATAGTCTAGTCTATAGTCTAGTCTATAGTCTAGTCTATAGTCTAGTCTATAGTCTAGTCTATAGTCTAGTCTATAGTCTAGTCTATAGTCTAGTCTATAGTCTAGTCTATAGTCTAGTCTATAGTCTAGTCTATAGTCTAGTCTATAGTCTAGTCTATAGTCTAGTCTATAGTCTAGTCTATAGTCTAGTCTATAGTCTGGTCTATATTCTAGTCTATAGTCTAGTCTATAGTCTAGTCTATAGTCTAGTCTATAGTCTAGTCTATAGTCTAGTCTATAGTCTAGTCTATAGTCTAGTCTATAGTCTAGTCTATAGTCTAGTCTATAGTCTAGTCTATAGTCTAGTCTATAGTCTAGTCTATAGTCTAGTCTAGTCTATAGTCTACTCTAGTCTATAGTCTAGTCTAGTCTATAGTCTAGTCTAGTCTATAGTCTATAGTCTAGTCTAGTCTATAGTCTAGTCAATAGTCTAGTCTATAGTCTAGTCTATAGTCTAGTCTATAGTCTAGTCTATGGTCTAGTCTATAGTCTAGTCTATAGTCTAGTCTATAGTCTAGTCTATAGTCTAGTCATAGTCTAGTCTATAGTCTAGTCTATAGTCTAGTCTATAGTCTAGTCTATAGTCTAGTCTATAGTCTAGTCTATAGTCTAGTCTATAGTCTAGTCTATAGTCTAGTCTATAGTCTAGTCTATAGTCTAGTCTATAGTCTAGTCTATAGTCTAGTCTATAGTCTAGTCTATAGTCTAGTCTATAGTCTAGTCTAGTCTATAGTCTAGTCTAGTCTATAGTCTAGTCTATAGTCTAGTCTATAGTCTAGTCTATAGTCTAGTCTATAGTCTAGTCTATAGTCTAGTCTATAGTCTAGTCTATAGTCTAGTCTATAGTCTAGTCTATAGTCTAGTCTATAGTCTAGTCTATAGTCTAGTCTATAGTCTAGTCTATAGTCTAGTCTATAGTCTAGTCTATAGTCTAGTCTATAGTCTAGTCTATAGTCTAGTCTATAGTCTAGTCTATAGTCTAGTCTATAGTCTAGTCTATAGTCTAGTCTATAGTCTAGTCTATAGTCTAGTCTATAGTCTAGTCTATAGTCTAGTCTATAGTCTAGTCTATAGTCTAGTCTATAGTCTAGTCTATAGTATAGTCTATAGTCTAGTCTATAGTCTAGTCTATAGTCTAGTCTATAGTCTAGTCTATAGTCTAGTCTATAGTCTAGTCTATAGTCTAGTCTATAGTCTAGTCTATAGTCTAGTCTATAGTCTAGTCTATAGTCTAGTCTATAGTCTAGTCTATAGTCTAGTCTATAGTAGTCTATAGTCTAGTATAGTCTAGTTATAGATAGTCTAGTCTAGTCTAGTCTATAGTCTAGTCTATAGTCTAGTCTATAGTCTAGTCTATAGTCTAGTCTATAGTCTAGTCTATAGTCTAGTCTATAGTCTAGTCTATAGTCTAGTCTATAGTCTAGTCTATAGTCTAGTCTATAGTCTAGTCTATAGTCTAGTCTATAGTCTAGTCTATAGTCTAGTCTATAGTCTAGTCTATAGACTAGGCTATAGTCTAGGCTATAGTCTAGTCTATAGTCTAGTCTATAGTCTAGTCTATAGTCTAGTTTATAGTCTGGGCTATAGTCTTGTCTATAGTCTTGTCTATAGTTTTGTCTATAGTCTTGTCTATAGTCTAGTCTATAGTCTAGTCTATAGTCTAGTCTATAGTCTAGTCTATAGTCTAGTCTATAGTCTAGTCTATAGTCTAGTCTATAGTCTAGTCTATAGTCTAGTCTATAGTCTAGTCTATAGTCTAGTCTATAGTCTAGTCCAGAGTCTAGTCTATAGTCTAGTCTATAGTCTAGTCATATAGTCTAGTCTATAGTCTAGTCTATAGTCTAGTCTATAGTCTAGTCTATAGTCTAGTCTATAGTCTAGTCTATTCTAGTCTATAGTCTAGTCTTAGTCTAGTCTATAGTCTAGTCTATAGTCTAGTCTATAGTCTAGTCTATAGTCTAGTCTATAGTCTAGTCTATAGTCTAGTGAATAGTCTAGTCTATTGTTTAGCCTATAGTTCAGCCTATAGTCTAGTCTATAGTCTAGTCTATAGTCTAGTCTATAGTCTAGTCCTATAGTCTAGTCTATAATATAGTCTATAGTATAGTCTATAGTCTAGTCTATAGTCTAGTCTATAGTCTAGTCTATAGTCTAGTCTATAGTCTAGTCTATAGTCTAGTCTATAGTCTAGTTTATAGTCTATAGTCTAGTCTATAATCTAGTCTATAGTCTTGTCTATAGTCTAGTCTATAGTCTAGTCTACAGTCTAGTCTAGTCTATAGTCTAGTCTATAGCCTAGTATACAGCCTGGTGTATAGTTTAGCCATTAGTTATAGTAATGTTGGTTTTTATTGAAATTTTTTCTTTGCGTGTTTTTTATCTCCCCATTAAATTTTAGGGTTGTATTTATTTGTTGCAACAACTGAGCTCAATTTTACAATTTGTCAGTGGTTGTGTGAAAAAAGTCAAAAGATATAAATATGTATGTATGTTATACATACGTATACAAGATATCAAAGTTTGGTATGATAAATTGTTGGTTTATTAAATAAAATAGAATATCTTGTGTAAATAAACAAATATATAAATCAATAAATGCTTTTTAACGCCTGTACATATATACCTTTATTTATTAATTTAAACAGCCTAAAGGTAGACAATACTATTTGCTACTTACTAAGTAAGGGTAAGTTAAGCGGTTGTCTTATGTTTGTAATGGCTTTTATAAACAATTTTATCCTTCACTGTAGTTTTTTAGCCAAAAATTCTGTCTTCATATAGTTTTCTATATGAATAAATCTTTTTCTAAACAATACATATTTTCATATATAACTTTATTACCTTTTACAAAATACAAGTAAATTTTCTTATAGAAAACTATAGAAAAAAGGGAAAACTTTTTTCCAACTTTTGTATACAAACAAAATATTTTGTTAGTTTTCATTTCCTTCCTAAAGTTTATGCCTTCGTACGTTGTAGTAAAGCATCCAAAAACGAAACAATTTAAATAAACACAATCAAATAAAGTCAAAAATTGATAAGACTCCATATGTTTTAGGTTACAAAAATATTTTATACATGAAAATGAACTACATACGTGTAACAAGAGGAAGGAGACAAAAAAAAAAAGAAAACATAACATATTTCTTGGCAAACAACTACTAATTTTTGAAGTCACGGAAGTTACTACTTCTACTACTACTACGACAATGAGGAAGTTAGCCAAAAAGAAAATAACTTTTACAGGTTTAGCAGACAAAAGACAAAAAGGGGGAAGGAGTAAATTTATCACTTCAACTTTTATATAAAAGCTTTACTTAAGTTTTACTTTCTTAACTTAAACAAAGTCTACTTTTAGGCTTCTTATCTTCCTATTTCTATTTCCTTTCAAGTTCAATATGTTTATTTTTATTAAAACTTAACATTTTTATTTACAAAATAAAAAATTGTACTTTTATTATTATAAATAATTATTTAAAATTAATTTTACATTATATTATTTAACGAAATTAAAATATTAACTTAAACGGGGAGCAGTAGTTGTAGTAAATTTAAAGAAATTAAAATATTTGAAAATAAAATTAAATTTAATTAATTAAATGTAATGTAATTTAGGTAAAATAATTTAATAGTGTACACTTCACTGTAGTACAATCGGGCAGTGATGTAAATAAGTAACAGGATAATTTATAATCATAAATAAATTCACATGTGGGAAATCTGGAAAAAAAGAAAGAGAAAAATATAAATTATTAAAAAATGTAAACAGAAAAAATAGAGACTAGAATATTCTCCAGAACAGACTATAAATTAGAATACAGATAAGACCATTAGAATACAGATAAGACTGACTACATATAGACACGACAAGACTATAGCATGCATTATAGACTAAATAGAGACTAGACTATAGACTAGACTATAGACTAACTATAGACTAGACTATAGACTAGACTATAGACTAGACTATAGACTAGACTATGGACTAGACTATAGACTAGACTATAGACGAGACTATGGACTAGACTATAGACTAGACTATAGACTAGACTATAGACTAGACTATAGACTAGACTATAGACTAGACTATAGACTAGACTATAGACTAGACTATAGACAACTATAGACCTAGACTATAGACTAGACTATAGACTAGACTATAGACTAGACTATAGACTAGACTATAGACTAGACTATAGACTATACTATAGACTAGACTATAGACTAACTATAGACTAGACTATAGACTACACTATAGACTAGACTACTAGACTAGACTAGACTATAGACTAGACTATAGAATAGACTATAGACTAGACTATAGACTAGACTATAGACTAGACTATAGACTAGACTATAGACTAGACTATAGACTAGACTATAGACTAGACTATAGACTAGACTATAGACTAGACTATAGACTAGACTATAGACTAGACTATAGACCAGACTATAGACCAGACTATAGACTAGACTATAGACTAGACTATAGACTAGACTATAGACTAGACTATAGACTAGACTATAGACTAGACTATAGACTAGACTATAGACTAGACTATAGACTAGACTATAGACTAGACTGTAGACTAGACTATAGACTAGACTATAGACTAGACTATAGACTAGACTATAGACTAGACTATAGACTAGACTATGGACTAGACTATAGACTAGACTATAGACTAGACTATAGACTAGACTATAGACTAGACTATAGACTAGACTATAGACTAGACTATAGACTAGACTATAGACTAGACTATAGACTAGACTACTATAGACTAGACTATGACTAGACTATAGACTAGGATATAGACTAGACTATAGACTAGACTATGACTAGACTATAGACTAGGACTATAGACTAGACTATAGACTAGACTATAGACTAGACTATAACTAGACTATAGACTAGACTATAGACTAGACTATAGACTAGACTATAGACTAGACTATAGCAGACTATAATAGACTATAGACTAGACTTAGACTAGACTCTAGACTAGACTATAGACTAGACTATAGACTAGACATAGACTGAATATAGACTAGACTATAGACTAGACTATAACTAGACTATAGACTAGACATAGACTAGACTATAGACTAGACTATAGACTAGACTATAGACTAGACTATAGACTAGACTATAGACTAGACTATAGACTAGACTATAGACTATGACTAAGACTAGACTATGACTAGACTATAGACTAGACTATAGACTAGACTACTAGACTAGACTATAGACTAGACTATAGACTAGACTATAGACTAGACTATAGACTAGACTATAGACTAGACTTAGACTAGACTATAGACTAGGACTATAGACTAGACTATAGACTAGACTATAGACTAGACTATAGACTAGACTATAGACTAGACTATAGGACTAGACTATAGACTAGACTATAGACTAGACTATAGACTAGACTATAGACTAGACTATAGACTAGACTATAGACTAGACTATAGACTAGACTATAGACTAGACTATAGACTAGACTATAGACTAGACTATAGACTAGACTATAGACTAGACTATAGACTAGACTATAGACTAGACTATAGACTAGACTATAGACTAGACTATAGACTAGACTATAGACTAGACTATAGACTAGACTATAGACTAGACTATAGACTAGACTATAGACTAGACTATAGACTAGACTATAGACTAGACTATAGACTAGACTATAGACTAGACTATAGACTAGACTATAGACTAGACTATAGACTAGACTATAGACTAGACTATAGACTAGACTATAGACTAGACTATAGACTAGACTATAGACTAGACTATAGACTAGACTATAGACTAGACTATAGACTAGACTATAGACTAGACTATAGACTAGACTATAGACTAGACTATAGACTAGACTATAGATAGACTAGACTATAGACTAGACTATAGACTAGACTATAGACTAGACTATAGACTAGACTATAGAATAGACTATAGACTAGAATATAGACTAGACTATAGACTAGACTATAGACTAGACTATAGACTAGACTATAGACTAGACTATAGACTAGACTATAGGACTGGACTATAGACTAGACTATAGACTAGGACTATAGACTAGACTATAGACTAGACTATAGACTAGACTATAGACCTAGACTATAGACTAGACTATTGTAGAGCGCTCGTGGAAAGAATGTTCTAGTCAATTTACTAATATAAAAAAAATTTCATTAGGTCTGTTTGAAATTGCCAGACATAAGTTTTATCATTTCGTTCATTATTAAAAAAAAAAAAGAAACATGTTACTGGCGTTAAACTATTATATATTTTATACAAAATTCTCTTTAGTAAAATATCATCTTTTATTGTTCTCTTGGTTAATTTAACACCTATACTTCAGGAAGATATCCATAATCGAAAAATTCTGAATTATCGGTGTATATTATATGTATATGTATATGTATATGTATATGTATATGTATATGTATATGTATATGTATATGTATATGTATATGTATATGTATGTATATGTATATGTATATGTATATGTATATGTATATGTATATGTATATGTATATGTATATGTATATGGATATGTATATGTATATGTATATATTTGCGTATATATTTATATGTACATTTATGTGTTTATATTCTAAGTATGCATATATTTATAATGACATAGGTTTTGGTTATCCATAATTGTACTGCATATTTATTGTCTAAAAGAAAAGGGAAAAGAGATTGAGATCTATATATAATGATGGTATGATGATGACATTAGGACTTACGAATGACATTGACATATTTACCAATACTTTTATCAATGGTATGACATCAGTGAACTCTGGTTTGCAGTTGTTAATGCAGTGGACAAAGGGTTGTAATTCATTAGTAGTTTCTCCGAATTAAATACATGCAAAATTGCAATAGAATTTTTACATTAGTGGTTGTAAATAAGTATTTTTGTTTTTGGTAGGAAAGGAATGTGCTGAAATAGCGTAAAAATTCCAATTTTGTTGGGTATAAATAGGCTTATCTTGGTTAAAATAGTTCTTTTTGAAAATAAGACGATACTCTGGTTCATTTGGAAAAAAAGTAAATCCTTATATATCCTGAATTTTTGGTATCCTTAATATCCTTTTGGTTCTTTAGAACAAAGGACTTTACTTTTTTTTTGCAAAACTGGTGATAACATAACTTTTCGAACTCTTGTGATTTTCATAACCAAAAGCCAAGACAAAGCAAAGGTAAACTATAACCGCAGGAATTTCTTTTATTTTATTTACGATTTTAATTTGATTTTAAATTTAGCTTTATTGAAAATCGTGTTGCTCTTTATTGGCATAAGGCTTATTTGGTGTGAAATATTTGGTCAACGAGAAACGATCCTTTCCAGGTCTATAGAGATATTAATTTTCTTGAGGGCACGGGCAACCTCCAGGAAAGCCCGCCGATTTTACTCACTTTATCTCCCGTGCACCGAAAATAGACGTTCAAAAAGAAAGATTATAAAAAGTGTAGAAAAGAATTTTTTTTTGTGAACAAAAATAAGATTCAACATCAATTTTTGGACTATAAAAAAATAAACTGTGGAAAAAGAAAATATTAAGCACCAAAACACAGCATTATAAAATAGAAAAATTGTGAAGAAGAAAAAAAAAAACCCGAAGAACAGTGTTAACTTCACTAATTTTAATTTTTGTTTCTAATGATTTTTAATTTATTTCTGAAAGTGTATACTGAAATCTATTAATTATTTTTTTGTTAATATCAATTATTATTATTTAATATTCTATTTTGGTTTGAACAAGAATCAGTGCAACCAGTGCTATATTTGTTAAAACGAAACTAAAACTAAAACAAGAAAAAAAATAAGTAAGAAAGAATCGAGGAAAAAATAATATAAAATCAATAAGAAAGAATCAGAAAAAAAAATAAAATCAATAAAAAAAAAAATAATAAAAACGATTGAGAAGGAATGCAAAAAAAAAATTAAATCTATAAATAGATCAAACAATAAATCCAAATTTCTATAAATAATAGTAAAAACAAACAAAAAATAGTAGGATCCTTAAACTATGCAATGAAATTTTAACATATTATCAATTAAAAGCAAAACAAAAAAAAAACAACCCCTTTAACTACAAGCTGACATAATTTTCTTGTCCCTGAACCAGGAGCCAGCGAAAGATCTTTCATTGGAATCCAGAAAACAGGAAAAATAAGTAAGTGAACCTAAATTCTTTTGTATAGTTTTTATTGCATAAGTATTGTGTTTGACAGGAAATATAATGTATTCACTGCAAAAATGAATTACTTTGCCAATATGGATTCATGTTAATAACAGTAGTAAATCTTATACTACATTTCCCTTATTGTATTGAATACATCATATTCCGTCGACATTAGTCACTATTTAACTATTGATTGCTCAAAGCCGACGTGGCTGACTGAGTAGAGTGTACGCTGCGCAGACGCGGTACTCCGGGTTCGAGTCTCGAAGCAAACAGTTTTGATCTTTTTTTTATTAGTTAAAGAAAAATATTTTTTTTATTTTGTGATCATAGGAAATATAATGTATTATTTGTAAATTTGTTTATTCCACCCCAAAAGTTGGTTCATCATTAACATTATTATTTAAATGTGTTAAAAAAAAATACATCATATTTCTTTTGATCCTACACATTGAAATGTTCCAAATACTCAATTTAACGTTTACCGAAAAAATATTAATGACCTACGTAGCCGACTGGGTAAAGAGTATGCCGCGTAGTCGCTAAACCCCGGGTTCGATTCTCGCGAGAAGCAATTTTTTTTTTAATTTTTTTTTATTTATTTTATTTTTTTATATAGTTGTTTTATTTTTTTATCATAAATTAATAAATAAATTTAAAACAAAAGTATTTGCATCTGATTCTTGTCCAATGAAATTTTTATAATCTTAATTTAATTTATATTTTTTTTTACTTTAAAATGTTTAAACCATATTTTTTATTAATAAGCTGAATATTAGTATTCATAACATAGATGATTTTTTTTTATTATGTTTAGTACAATAAATTTTGAATTTATAATGAGTAACTAAACAGCTTAAGTGTTCTGATTTCTGGCCAATCTTTATAAAAGGTTAAGGAATTTTAGGGATCATATTTATGATTTTTGTGAGCAATTTATAATATGATCATGGTTGGGAGGGGTGCAAGTGAGTCAACATCAATACTCGCAACGGTTAGATTTTCTGATACTCTTCTTCTTTCCTTCTCTTCCTTTTCTTTCTTATTTCTATTTTTTGTTTTTTGCATGCAAAGTTAAAATAATGATATTCTGCAGCTGACAAGGAAAAGTTAAGTATAAAGGAAAGAAAACCCTACCTTTTTGCCGACGAGATAGGAGCCGGAGAATTTTGCATGCTAACTAAACTTTAACAATAACATTGCAATTGCATACTGACACCTAGTTATTCGCTACAGATATAATTATTTTTGGCGCCCAACGTGGGGCCCACAGAATATTAAAACAACGAGAAAAAAACAACATCTTTTTTCGAATATATTTTGGCCTCCATCACAAATTTTACATTTTCCTCTAGTGTTTTCCCTTTATTCTTTATTTATGTTATTCGTTTTTCTCCTGAGTAAAATTTAAATGTGCGGAACTTTAACATGTATGTCTGCCATCTGTTAACCGACATTTAAACTAACATTCTTGTTTCGTTTCCTCTTAAATTGTTTTATCGCATAATTGTGTTAAGGTTTACCGGAAATACTATAATTTGGTAATTTATTTCTAAATTTAGACCGTTCAGCAGAGCATAAATATTCGATAATTCCCTAAAATAGTTTTGTTATTTAAAATTAGTTTGGAAGTTATTTATTTGGAAGGTTTCTAGATAAATGCCAACTAATAAGCTTTTAGTGTTCTTATATTTAACAACTGAAAAAAAACTTTTCTTTATTTTTGAAAATTCTAACCATTTCTTTCTTAACCTTTTTTTAAAGTTTGGACCAGAAATCGAACAACACATTTAATTGAAATTAATTTTTATTGCGTATATATTTTTTTATCAAATTTATCAAAATTAGTTGTAGGATTAACGATTTTTTTTTATTTCTTTTCTGTCGTAGGATAATGGGAAGTAGAATACCCGATAAGTCAAATACAATCTGTCAGATATGTTGTGGTTCTATTATGCCTTATCATGAAATATTAACACTATGGAATTGTAATCATTTTTTTCATATCGTTTGCATTGAGACTTTCATTGAATTTTATAAGCACTGTCCTCAATGTTGGATAGAAGAAAGGCAAAACCCATGATACAATAATGTTTTTCTTTGAATCAGTAAAATAAACTATGTACTATCAGTATCATTAACAAATTACTTTCATTTAATTTTTATATGAGAATATTCTTCAAATTTTTAATTTTGACATAACCTATAGTAAAATTAATTTCAATCTTGATAAGTTTTCATTCCTCTTTAAAATGTCTTTGGAAAGAAGCCCCGAAGATCTTCGGAATCTGCTGCAGAATTGTGGTGTTTGTACTAATGTCATAACCAGCCCTGCTTATTTATGCAAATCAAGTTGTGGGCATTATTTTCATAAGTCTTGCTACCAAAAATTTATAAAGACAAAACAAATATGTCCTGTTTGTGGTAACAAATTGTCTCTAATGACAACCAATACTGTAACTATGAACAGTCCCTTAGTTCTACCTCCTCCAATGGTGACGCGAGCTCAGGCTCAGCGAGTACAGGAACAAATTCTTAACAATACCAATCCACCCTCAACTCCAAAATCTCAAACCGTAGCAGCATCTGAACCCAATGTATCACTAATGTCTTCTATTTCATCTCAGGATCAACGAGAGCACATAAGAAATCTGGTCACAGCCGCAGTAGGGGCTCAGCAAGCAGAAATGCTTTCGACACTTAGCCATCAATTAACTAAGATAATAGAGACAAATATAGAATCAGGTTTTAGAAGAATAAGTCTCAGTCAGTCAGGAAACGAAAACAGTAGGCCGAAGGACCTTAATACTAATTCAGATTCTACTCAAACAATGCGAAATCTGCCGTCAGTAGAACAGCAAACTCTTGAGCAACTTTTAGGGTTACCTTCCAATAGGAATTCAACAGGAAATGTGCAACCAGCGGCAAGTAACGGACGATTAAATTCAAATGCTGCTGACCTCTCCCATTCATCGGATTCGTTCTTTAGGCCTGATAAGGTGGGTCACATTATCCATAATTGGAAGATTAGGTTTTCTGGGGAACACAAGGGAATGTCAGTCGACAATTTTATCTACCGAGTTGAAGCTTTGACTACGCAGACTCTGGACGGAAATTTTGAACTACTTTGTAGGCATATTTCTACCCTTTTCGATTCCAAAGCGACAGAATGGTTTTGGCGATATCATCGCTCTGTAAATGAAATACGGTGGCCTGATTTATGCAATGCATTGCGCCATCAGTATAAGGACTCTCGTACGGATGTTGACTTTAGGGAAATGATTAGGGATCGGAAACAACATCATGGAGAAAGTTTTGATTCATTCTATGATGCCATAGTGGAAATTTCCGACAGTCTATCAACGCCACTGCAGGAAAATGTACTGGTAGAAATTCTAAGAAGGAACCTTTTGCCAGAGATCCAACATGAAATCTTGAATATCCCTATTTATTCTGTAACCCATCTTCGAGACATATGTCGTCGAAGAGAATTCTTTATGATGGACATAGGTAAACGACAAGTAGTAAACAAATCAATAAATTTTCGGCGCCAGGTTCATGAACTTGAACAAGATGATATAGAACCATTAACTGAAGAAGACATTTCCGCCATATCCTTAATTTGCTGGAATTGTCAGAAGAATGGTCATCGATATCAAGACTGTCTGGAGGATCGAAACGTCTTTTGTTATGGGTGTGGAACACCTGGAACATATAAACCTAATTGCGCAAAATGCAACAATTCAAAAAACTTGCGTTCAAGTGCACTGAAAAGTGCACTCAAACAGACAAAGACCACGGGCACAAGCACCGACTAGTCACTAATTCAGAGCATCGGGATAACTTTGGTAGAGAATCAGCTCTGCCAAATATAAATAATGAAAACTTTTTAAAGGAAACTTCTAATACTATTGCTACTCCTCTTGACCCTAATGTATCTTCAAAATTGAGAACCTTTGCAAGAGAACCACCATCAGTAAATTTTCTAAACTCTTATCCACCTACCTATATGAAACCCTTTCATGTTCGCTTAGCGGAGTACAATGCTAAGAGGGACGAAATATTTAATGTACCTATTCTTAGTAGAAAGAAAAAACGATCTTCTTTACGAATTAAGAAATTTTGGACTGATGTAAAACACACTCGTCGAAACTTATTAAGCACAATCTACGATGACCCAAAAGATATAAGACCATATGCAAATGTTGACCTTTTTGGTAAAACCTATATAGGCTTATTAGATACCGGGGCTTCTATAAGTTGTTTGGGTTCCAAAGCAGCTATCGAACTCCAGAACTCTAGCCAAAATGTTAGAAAGATTAAATCTTTTGTCCGGACAGCGGATGGAAAATCACAAACTGTCTGCGGATATATAGATACTGAGATTAAATTTCGTGGAAGGACAGAGAATGTGAGATTATATATAGTGCCAAATCTCGCTCAGAATTTGTATTTAGGCGTAGACTTTTGGCGTGCATTTGATTTATTACCCAAGGACCTTGTATCAGGAGTAGAAGTAGGTTACAACAATATTAACATTTCTGAAGTATCGGACCAACGTCCTTTATCGGAAACACAACGCATGCAATTGACCCAGGTGATTAACACATTTCCGTCATTCTCTAAAGAAGGTTTAGGTCGAACATCAATTATCTCACACGTTATAGATGTAGGGAGTGCCACGCCTATAAAACAGAGACATTTTCCTGTTTCACCGGCCATGGAAAAACTTATTTATGCAGAAATAGATAGGATGATAGAGAATGATGTAATAGAAGAATCGGATAGTGCCTGGTCGTCTCCAATAGTCCTTGTCCGTAAGCCCGGAAAGGTTCGTTTATGTCTGGATAGCAGAAAGGTAAATGCGGTGACCATTAAGGATGCTTATCCCTTGCCTAATATAGATGGCATTCTTAGTAGGTTACCTAAAGCTGAATTCATAACGAGCTTGGACTTAAAGGATGCATTCTGGCAAATACCACTAGACAAATCGTCGAAAGATAAGACTGCATTCACTGTACCTGGCCGGCCCTTGTACCATTTCAAAGTCATGCCATTCGGCCTCTGTAATGCGCCTCAGACAATGTCTAGGCTAATGGACAAGGTGATACCAGCAAACTTAAGGACAGAAGTGTTTGTCTATCTGGACGATTTGCTAGTGGTATCAGGGACATTCCATCGTCATTTAGAAGTATTGCGCGAGATAGCTAAACAGATTCGTTCTGCAGGACTGACTATAAATGTCGAGAAATCGAAATTTTGTGTACAGGAAGTCCGATACCTTGGCCACTTAGTAGGGAATGGGGTAATTCGAACAGACCCGGAAAAAATATCGGCTATAATAGATTTCCCGACTCCGAGGTCTGTACGACAACTCAGACGGTTTTTGGGGATGTCCGGTTGGTATCGGAAGTTCATCATGAACTACGCCTCGATTACTGCACCCTTAACAGATCTGTTAAAGAATAAACGGAAATTTGCCTGGAACGAAGATGCTCAAAAAGCTTTTGAACATTTAAAGCAAATCTTGACCACAGCGCCAGTGTTGCATAGCCCTGATTTTTCACAGCCTTTTTATATTCACTGTGATGCAAGCAACACTGGGATAGGAAGCGTATTGGTTCAGAAAACTACGGAGGGTGAAGAGTTTCCGATAGCATTTATGTCTAAGAAACTAAATCAAGCCCAACGTAATTATTCGGTTACCGAACAAGAATGTTTAGCTGCCATGCTAAGCATAAAAAAATTCAGAGCCTATGTAGAAGGACATGAGTTTACTGTGATCACAGATCATGCATCACTAAAGTGGCTCATGTCCCAAACAGATCTAAATTCTCGCTTGGCAAGATGGGCTTTGAAACTTCAGGGCTTTAGCTTTAAAATAGAACACCGGAAAGGCAGTAAAAACGTGGTTCCTGATGCGCTATCGAGAACCAACACTGAAGATTTGTCTGCGATCTTAGGCTTAGATATGTCCGAAATAAATGACTCTGGGGTTTTCGTGGACTTAGAGTCCGAACATTTCAATAGTACTGAATACAAAAGACTATGTGACAATGTTAGGGAGAATATGAGTAAATTTCCAGACCTTAAAATCATAGACAATTTTCTGTACCGACGAACTGAACACTGTTCTGGAGAACAGCTGCAGGACGATCTGGCGTGGAAGCTTTGGATACCCAAAGATATGGTACCCGAGTTATTAAAGAAGGCTCATGATAGTCCCGCATCCGCTCATGGTGGGATAGCCAAAACACTAGAGAGACTTAGACGATTTTATTACTGGCCCAATTTAGTTAGTGATGTTAAAAACTACATTAATACATGCGACATATGTAAGGGTACAAAACACCCCAATTTTATAATGAGACCTCCTATGGGAAAAACCTCTCAGACATTAAGATTTTTCCAAAAGTTATTTGTTGACTTCTTGGGTCCATATCCACGATCGAAATCAGGGAATGTGGGCATATTTATTGTGCTAGATCATTTTTCAAAATATTGTTTCCTTAAACCTATTAAAAAGTTTAATGCTGACGTAGTAACTAAGTATCTCGAGGAATTATTTCATATGTTTGGTACTCCTGAATCTATGGTTTCGGATAACGGGTCTCAGTTCAAATCCTCAAAATTCAACAAACTTTTACAAGATTATGGTGTAAATCATATTTACACTGCAGTATACTCGCCACAATCCAATGCATCTGAACGCGTTAATCGTTCAGTTCTTTCGGCCATCAGGGCGTATATAAAATCGGACCAAAGTAATTGGGACGAGTACCTCAGTAGCATCAGTTGTGCCTTACGCTCAGCTGTACATGCTTCAACAGGTACCAGTCCATATTACTTAACCTTCGGACAACATATGATTACCAATGGTAACTCATACTCTTTATTGCGAAAGTTGGAGATGCTTGAGGATAGGACGGTGAGATTTGATAGGAATGATTCATTTTCTATTATTAGAGATCGAGCTAAGAAAAATATGGAGCGACAACAAGAAAGAAACGAAAAATCCTATAATCTTCGCGCAAGGGAGGTAGAATATGAGGTTGGACAAGAGGTATTTCGAAGGAATTTCAAGCCTAGTGATTCGGGAAAAAGTTATAGTGCAAAATTGGCTCACCCTTTTGTTAAGGCCAGAATTAGGAAGAAGACAGGTTACTGCTATTATCAACTAGAAGACCTCAGTGGGAAGTTGATTGGAGTTTATCATGCAAAGGATATAAGGCCGTAAATCATCTTCCACCACACTAACAGATCCTTATGCTACGAGCGGGATCAGCTTTGGTTCTTATAAGACCCAAATCTGATCTTGAGGGGGGGTAAATGTAGAGCGCTCGTGGAAAGAATGTTCTAGTCAATTTACTAATATAAAAAAAATTTCATTAGGTCTGTTTGAAATTGCCAGACATAAGTTTTATCATTTCGTTCATTATTAAAAAAAAAAAAAGAAACATGTTACTGGCGTTAAACTATTATATATATTTTATACAAAATTCTCTTTAGTAAAATATCATCTTTTATTGTTCTCTTGGTTAATTTAACACCTATACTTCAGGAAGATATCCATAATCGAAAAATTCTGAATTATCGGTGTATATGTATATGTATATGTATATGTATATGTATATGTATATGTATATGTATATGTATATGTATATGTATATGTATATGTATATGTATATGTATATGTATATGTATATGTATATGTATATGTATATGTATATGTATATGTATATGTATATGGATATGTATATGTATATGTATATATTTGCGTATATATTTATATGTACATTTATGTGTTTATATTCTAAGTATGCATATATTTATAATGACATAGGTTTTGGTTATCCATAATTGTACTGCATATTTATTGTCTAAAAGAAAAGGGAAAAGAGATTGAGATCTATATATAATGATGGTATGATGATGACATTAGGACTTACGAATGACATTGACATATTTACCAATACTTTTATCAATGGTATGACATCAGTGAACTCTGGTTTGCAGTTGTTAATGCAGTGGACAAAGGGTTGTAATTCATTAGTAGTTTCTCCGAATTAAATACATGCAAAATTGCAATAGAATTTTTACATTAGTGGTTGTAAATAAGTATTTTTGTTTTTGGTAGGAAAGGAATGTGCTGAAATAGCGTAAAAATTCCAATTTTGTTGGGTATAAATAGGCTTATCTTGGTTAAAATAGTTCTTTTTGAAAATAAGACGATACTCTGGTTCATTTGGAAAAAAAGTAAATCCTTATATATCCTGAATTTTTGGTATCCTTAATATCCTTTTGGTTCTTTAGAACAAAGGACTTTACTTTTTTTTTGCAAAACTGGTGATAACATAACTTTTCGAACTCTTGTGATTTTCATAACCAAAAGCCAAGACAAAGCAAAGGTAAACTATAACCGCAGGAATTTCTTTTATTTTATTTACGATTTTAATTTGATTTTAAATTTAGCTTTATTGAAAATCGTGTTGCTCTTTATTGGCATAAGGCTTATTTGGTGTGAAATATTTGGTCAACGAGAAACGATCCTTTCCAGGTCTATAGAGATATTAATTTTCTTGAGGGCACGGGCAACCTCCAGGAAAGCCCGCCGATTTTACTCACTTTATCTCCCGTGCACCGAAAATAGACGTTCAAAAAGAAAGATTATAAAAAGTGTAGAAAAGAATTTTTTTTTGTGAACAAAAATAAGATTCAACATCAATTTTTGGACTATAAAATAAACTGTGGAAAAAGAAAATATTAAGCACCAAAACACAGCATTATAAAATAGAAAAATTGTGAAGAAGAAAAAAAAAAAACCCGAAGAACAGTGTTAACTTCACTAATTTTAATTTTTGTTTCTAATGATTTTTAATTTATTTCTGAAAGTGTATACTGAAATCTATTAATTATTTTTTTGTTAATATCAATTATTATTATTTAATATTCTATTTTGGTTTGAACAAGAATCAGTGCAACCAGTGCTATATTTGTTAAAACGAAACTAAAACTAAAACAAGAAAAAAAATAAGTAAGAAAGAATCGAGGAAAAAATAATATAAAATCAATAAGAAAGAATCAGAAAAAAAAATAAAATCAATAAAAAAAAAAAATAATAAAAACGATTGAGAAGGAATGCAAAAAAAAAATTAAATCTATAAATAGATCAAACAATAAATCCAAATTTCTATAAATAATAGTAAAAACAAACAAAAAATAGTAGGATCCTTAAACTATGCAATGAAATTTTAACATATTATCAATTAAAAGCAAAACAAAAAAAAAACAACCCCTTTAACTACAAGCTGACATAATTTTCTTGTCCCTGAACCAGGAGCCAGCGAAAGATCTTTCATTGGAATCCAGAAAACAGGAAAAATAAGTAAGTGAACCTAAATTCTTTTGTATAGTTTTTATTGCATAAGTATTGTGTTTGACAGGAAATATAATGTATTCACTGCAAAAATGAATTACTTTGCCAATATGGATTCATGTTAATAACAGTAGTAAATCTTATACTACATTTCCCTTATTGTATTGAATACATCATATTCCGTCGACATTAGTCACTATTTAACTATTGATTGCTCAAAGCCGACGTGGCTGACTGAGTAGAGTGTACGCTGCGCAGACGCGGTACTCCGGGTTCGAGTCTCGAAGCAAACAGTTTTGATCTTTTTTTTATTAGTTAAAGAAAAATATTTTTTTTATTTTTGTGATCATAGGAAATATAATGTATTATTTGTAAATTTGTTTATTCCACCCCAAAAGTTGGTTCATCATTAACATTATTATTTAAATGTGTTAAAAAAAAATACATCATATTTCTTTTGATCCTACACATTGAAATGTTCCAAATACTCAATTTAACGTTTACCGAAAAAATATTAATGACCTACGTAGCCGACTGGGTAAAGAGTATGCCGCGTAGTCGCTAAACCCCGGGTTCGATTCTCGCGAGAAGCAATTTTTTTTTTAATTTTTTTTTTATTTATTTTATTTTTTTATATAGTTGTTTTATTTTTTTATCATAAATTAATAAATAAATTTAAAACAAAAGTATTTGCATCTGATTCTTGTCCAATGAAATTTTTATAATCTTAATTTAATTTATATTTTTTTTTACTTTAAAATGTTTAAACCATATTTTTTATTAATAAGCTGAATATTAGTATTCATAACATAGATGATTTTTTTTTATTATGTTTAGTACAATAAATTTTGAATTTATAATGAGTAACTAAACAGCTTAAGTGTTCTGATTTCTGGCCAATCTTTATAAAAGGTTAAGGAATTTTAGGGATCATATTTATGATTTTTGTGAGCAATTTATAATATGATCATGGTTGGGAGGGGTGCAAGTGAGTCAACATCAATACTCGCAACGGTTAGATTTTCTGATACTCTTCTTCTTTCCTTCTCTTCCTTCTCTTTCTTATTTCTATTTTTTTGTTTTTTGCATGCAAAGTTAAAATAATGATATTCTGCAGCTGACAAGGAAAAGTTAAGTATAAAGGAAAGAAAACCCTACCCTTTTGCCGACGAGATAGGAGCCGGAGAATTTTGCATGCTAACTAAACTTTAACAATAACATTGCAATTGCATACTGACACCTAGTTATTCGCTACACTATGGACTAGACTATAGACTATACTATAGACTAGACTATAGACTAGACTATAGACTAGACTATGGACTAGACTATAGACTATACTATAGACTAGACTATAGACTAGACTATAGACTAGACTATAGACTAGACTATAGACTAGACTATAGACTAGACTATAGACTAGACTATAGACTAGACTATAGACTAGACTATAGACTAGACTATAGACTAGACTATAGACTAGACTATAGACTAGACTATAGACTAGACTATAGACTAGACTATAGACTAGACTATAGACTAGACTATAGACTAGACTATAGACTAGACTATAGACTAGACTATAGACTAGACTATAGACTAGACTATAGACTAGACTATAGACTAGACTATAGACTAGACTATAGACTAGACTATAGACTAGACTATAGACTAGACTATAGACTAGACTATAGACTAGACTATAGACTAGACTATAGACTAGACTATAGACTAGACTATAGACTAGACTATAGACTAGACTATAGACTAGACTATAGACTAGACTATAGACTAGACTATAGACTAGACTATAGACTAGACTATAGACTAGACTATAGACTAGACTATAGACTAGACTATAGACTAGACTATAGACTAGACTATAGACTAGACTATAGACTAGACTATAGACTAGACTATAGACTAGACTATAGACTAGACTATAGACTAGACTATAGACTATACTATAGGCCAGATTGTAGACTAGACTATAGACTAGATAGATTGGACTATAGACTACACTATAGAATAAGCAATAAACTATACTATTAACTGGACTACAAGTATGTATATAGATATAGTGTCTTGTTTACAGTCAAGTCTATAGAGTATAGTTCAGACTATAGATTTTGCTATAATCCGCCCTATGTACTATTCTATAGTAAAGACTATTGACTATGCTATAGTGCAGACTATTGTCTGGACTATAGTCTAGATTATAGTATAGACTGTAGACTAGATTATAATGCAGAATATAGATTTGTCTATAGTCCAGGCTATATACTAGACTTAAGATTTCACTATACTGCGAACTATGAACATGATAATAGCCTAGTCTATAGACTAGACTATAAGCCACTCTATATACTAGACTATAGTCCAGAGCTATACACTAGATTATGTGTTTAACTATACTTCGAACTAGTTCAGTGTATATACTAGACTATAGTCCTATAGTATGGACTTCCCTTTATACTTCCCTATATACTTCCCTATATACCAGTCAATAGAATACCCTATAATCCAGACTATAGTCTACAGCGTGGACTGTAGGTTTGATATTAGTCCAGACTATTGACTAGATTGGAATAAAGACTATAAACTAGACTATAGTACAGAATAGGATAGACAATAGATAGTAGATGCAAAACTGTATCTGTATAACAGTTTCTAGTTAGGTGCTGTCAGCATGGTCCATGTTTAGACTGTGCTAGTTCAGGAGTCAGTCGATCATTAGAAAACTGATAATTTGCTTCAGTTTTCATGTTATTAATTGAAAAAGTAAAGTATACTTACGTTATTGTAAAAAACCAGGTGCATTTAAAATTACATAGTATACCGTAGGGCTTTTTAAGTTGTTCCTTTTTATTGACTATCGTATTTTGTAAATTATAGCCATCGTAACGGCGCCAGCAGTGATTTAAATCTCCTGGAAAAAAGGTAATACATAAGAAGTCAGCAAAATATCTTTGAAGAGTAAGTAATATTTCCTAGAGTTTTCAATTTAAATGATGGAGTATAACAGTTAAAAAACAGCATTTCTGTATAACAAATTTCTAGGTGCGTAAAAACATTTCTGTATAATACTTAGTTTGCTTTACAAAATGTTTCTGATTATATTGTGTATAAGAGTTTCTTTTAATAGAAAAGTATTTGTATATAATAGTAGTTTTTATATAAAGTCTTTGTATAACAGTTTCGTAATGAAAGTTATTATGTGTATAGTATAAACTTTGGAATTATATGGAACGGGTTGTTTTAAAAGAAAAATTTATTTTTAATAGCTTTTGTTAAATAAAAGTTGGTGTATAAGAGTTTGATTTTCATTATTATTATGTATGCTACGATTTCAAATTCTTTTATTTAAGTTTTGTAGAGCTATACTTCAAATAAGAACTCTTATACTTAGAATTATTACTGGAGTAAGAGTATGAACTCTTATACTTAACATAAACTCTTATACTGTGACTATATAGAACGTTTTAAAGATGTTTTCTGAAAAGAAAACGGAAAAACTTGATGTGATATAAAGGGTGCTTTTCCAAATCTCCCTGCTATGGGGCAATATAGTAACATTTTGTGTTATAGATCAATTTTATAAGAATTTTAAAATTATTTAGATCTTATTAATATTTCCTTCCTTTTTCATTTGAAAACTCTTATACTCACTTTTGATATGACCCGCCCTTTCCATATGATGATAATCACGACCTTCCAATGGGTTTCCATGACCATTTGTGGCAGCTACTCCCGGAATAACACCGCCGCCACCACCACCTTCACTGCCACCAACCTTATCGCCACCGTAGCCAAATAACAGGAAGTACCACAAGATAATAGAACCGACTATGAAAATATAGGTCAACAGTTTGGCCATTTTGTCATAAAAAAGCACTAAAACTACTTGAAAACTTTTCTTTAAAAAATTTCTAAAATTTTTAAAAAATCACTAGCGTTTCTTTAATCCAGAAAAATTGCAAAAAAAAAAAAATTAAAGAAAATTTATATAAAAACTTAAAAATCTAACACGTAACGTTGTTGTTAAAATGTTTATGCACAACGATCGATGTCCCCGTACTGAATACATTTTCAAATTGTACAAATTCTATGGAATTCACAAAAACAAATAAAAAGCAAAACTAAAATGCTAATAATGCCAACGAACAAATATCTTGCTTAAAAATTTATCATCAACAGTACAGCCGTAGCAGCATCACCAGCATATGATGATCATCACCATAATATATATTTTGGAATTGTTTATTTAAACTTGATATTGTATTGTAGTGTTGTTGTTTTTTGTTTAAAAATAAATAATACTATATTTAATTTCAGTTTAACACCTTCCTTTTTAGTTGCACATCTATATTTTTTTTATTTCATTCATTTATACGGTCCGCCAACCATTCATACACAAATTCACTCTCTAGCCTACAAAAAAAGATCACCACCACCACCACCATCATCGTTATTATCATCATTACCTTTCATTTGTGTTGACTACTCATTCACATTCTCATTTCACAAAAGAAATAAATATTTATATTGTGCGAATGTCAGTTATTGGTTTGATTAAGTTTAATTAAATAAAAAGTAAAAAAATTGTTTATGTTTTTTTTTATCTGGTTTTATTCTTTGTGTTCATTTTATTATTATCATCAGTAGCAGATACCAGCATTAGAAATAACATTATCATCATCACCATCACTACGTATTTAGGTGAGGGTCACTGTAGTGTAAAATTTGAAATTAAAAATGGTTATTTGTATTTTTTTAAACAAAACAGAGAAAAGTAATCGAGTAGATTTTAGCGAATATCGAAATATTTAGAGATCCTTGTATAAAATATGACACAACAAATTAGTCTAGTCTAGTTTAGTCTATAGTCTAGTCTAGCCTATAGTCTAGCCTAGCCTGTAGTCTAGTCTATAGTCTAGTCTATAGTCTAGTCTATCGTCTAGTCTATAGTCTAGTCCATAGGCTAGCATATAGTCTAGTCTATAGTCTAGTCTAGTCTAGTCTAGTCTAGTCTAGTCTAGTCTAGTCTAGTCTAGTCTGGTCTAGTCTGGTCTAGTCTAGTCTAGTCTAGTCTAGTCTAGTCTATAGTCTAGTCTATAGTCTAGTCTATAGTCTAGTCTATAGTCTAGTCTATAGTCTAGTCTATAGTCTAGTCTATAGTCTAGTCTATAGTCTAGTCTATAGTCTAGTCTATAGTCTAGTCTATAGTCTAGTCTATAGTCTAGTCTATAGTCTAGTCTATAGTCTAGTCTATAGTCTAGTCTATAGTCTAGTCTATAGTCTAGTCTATAGTCTAGTCTATAGTCTAGTCTATAGTCTAGTCTATAGTCTAGTCTATAGTCTAGTCTATAGTCTAGTCTATAGTCTAGTCTATAGTCTAGTCTATAGTCTAGTCTATAGTCTAGTCTATAGTCTAGTCTATAGTCTAGTCTATAGTCTAGTCTATAGTCTAGTCTATAGTCTAGTCTATAGTCTAGTCTATAGTCTAGTCTATAGTCTAGTCTATAGTCTAGTCTATAGTCTAGTCTATAGTCTAGTCTATAGTCTAGTCTATAGTCTAGTCTATAGTCTAGTCTATAGTCTAGTCTATAGTCTAGTCTATAGTCTAGTCTATAGTCTAGTCTATAGTCTAGTCTATAGTCTAGTCTATAGTCTAGTCTATAGTCTAGTCTATAGTCTAGTCTATAGTCTAGTCTATAGTCTAGTCTATAGTCTAGTCTATAGTCTAGTCTATAGTCTAGTCTATAGTCTAGTCTATAGTCTAGTCTATAGTCTAGTCTATAGTCTAGTCTATAGTTTAGTCTAAAGTCTAGTCTATAGTCTAGTCTATAGTATAGTCTATAGTCTAGTCTATAGTCTAGTCTATAGTCTAGTCTATAGTCTAGTCTATAGTAGTTATAGTCTATCTATAGTCTAGTCTATAGTCTAGTCTATAGTCTAGTCTATAGTCTAGTCTATAGTCTAGTCTATAGTCTAGTCTATAGTCTAGTCTATGTCTAGTCTATAGTCTAGTCTAAGTCTAGTTCTATAGTCTAGTCTATAGTCTAGTCTATAGTCTAGTCTATAGTCTAGTCTATAGTCTCAGTCTATAGTCTAGTCTATAGTCTAGTCTATAGTCTAGTCTATAGTCTAGTCTATAGTCTAGTCTATAGTCTAGTCTATAGTCTAGGTCTATAGTCTAGTCTATAGTCTAGTCTATAGTCTAGTCTATAGTCTAGTCTATAGTCTAGTCAAGTCTAGTCCTAGTCTAGTCTATATCTAGTCTATAGTCTAGTTATAGTCTAGTCTATAGTCTAGTCTATAGTCTAGTCCCTAGTCTAGTCAAGTCTAGTCTATAGTCTAGTCTATAGTCTAGTCTATAGTCCTAGTCTATCGTCTAGTCTATAAGTCTAGTCTATAGTCTAGGTCGATTAGTCTAGTCTCTAGTCTAGTCTTAGTCTATCTATAGTCTAGTCTATAGTCTAGTCTATAGTCTAGTCTATAGTCTAGTCTATAGTCTAGTCTATAGTCTAGTCTATAGTCTAGTTTATAGTCTAGTCTATAGTCTAGTCTATAGTCTAGTCTAGTCTAGTCTATAGTCTAGTCTATAGTCTAGTCTCTAGTCTAGTCTATAGTCTAGTCTATAGTCTAGTCTATAGTCTAGTCTATAGTCTAGTCTATAGTCTAGTCTATAGTCTAGTCTATAGTCTAGTCTATAGTCTAGTCTATAGTCTAGTCTATAGTCTAGTCTATAGTCTAGTCTATAGTCTAGTCTATAGTCTCTAGTCTATAGTCTAGTCTATAGTCTAGTCTATAGTCTAGTCTATAGTCTAGTCTATAGTCTAGTCTATAGTCTAGTCTATAGTCTAGTCTATAGTCTAGTCTATAGTCTAGTCTATAGTCTAGTCTATAGTCTAGTCTATAGTCTAGTCTATAGTCTAGTCTATAGTCTAGTCTATAGTCTAGTCTATAGTCTAGTCTATAGTCTAGTCTATAGTCTAGTCTATAGTCTAGTCTATAGTCTAGTCTATAGTCTAGTCTATAGTCTAGTCTATAGTCTAGTCTCTAGTTAAGTCTATATAGTCTAGTCTATAGTCTAGTCTATAGTCTAGTCTATAGTCTAGTCTATAGTCTAGTCTATAGTCTAGTCTATAGTCTAGTCTATAGTCTAGTCTATAGTAGTCTATAGTCTAGTCTATAGTCTAGTCTATCGTCTAGTCTATAGTCTAGTCTCTAGTCTAGTCTATAGTCTAGTCTATAGTCTAGTCTATAGTCTAGTCTATAGTCTAGTCTATAGTCTAGTCTATACGTCTAGTCTATAGTCTAGTCTATAGTCTAGTCTATAGTCTAGTCTATAGTCTAGTACTATTAGTCTAGTCTATGTCTAGGCTATAGTCTAGTCTATAGTCTAGTCTATAGTCTAGGTCTTAGTCTAGTCGTATAGTTAGTCTAGTCTATAGTCTAGTCTATAGTCTAGTCTATAGTCTAGTCTATAGTCTAGTCTAGTCTATAGTCTAGTCTATAGTCTAGTCTATAGTCTAGTCTAGTCTATAGTCTAGTCTAGTCTAAGTCTAGTCTATATTCTAGTCTATAGTCTAGTCTATAGTCTAGTCTATAGTCTAGTCTATAGTCTAGTCTATAGTCTAGTCTATAGTCTAGTCTATAGTCTAGTCTATAGTCTAGTCTATAGTCTAGTCTATAGTCTAGTCTATAGTCTAGTCTATAGTCTAGTCTATAGTCTAGTCTATAGTCTAGTCTATAGTCTAGTCTATAGTCTAGTCTATAGTCTAGTCTATAGTCTAGTCTATAGTCTAGTCTACAGTCTAGTCTATGGTCTAGTCTATAGTCTAGTCTATAGTCTAGTCTATAGTCTAGTCTATAGTCTAGTCTATAGTCTAGTCTAAAGTCTAGTCTATAGTCTAGTCTATAGTCTAGTCTAAAGTCTAGTCTATAGTCTAGTCTATAGTTTAGTCGGTAGTTTTATTTGTGGTCTTGTCCATAGTCTAGTCTTTATAGTCCTTAAATTGTATTATTTTTCTATCTTCCTTTGATTTGTTAATTTTCAATTAGCAGCTCGTCTAAAGTCTAACCCATCGTCCTTGCCAAGGGTATTTGTTGCTAACATTTGCATTTTATGGTCCAAGTGATGGTTTGACTCAATACTAAAAAAACAATTCTCACTTAAAGCTGTCAACGAAAACATTTGCATATTTTTTTGCAACAACCGAAATGAAATTGAAATTTGAAAACAAAGAAGAAAAGAAAACTATTCAACACTTTTGCTTTTTAAAAACTGGAAAAAAAGCGTTGATGGATATCTGCTAAACCCTCCCCTAAAAATTCGGTGGCTGTTGCACATTTATTTGATTTAATATTATGACTTTTTTACAGCTTTTTATCTAGATTTGTGAGTGTGATTGTGATTGTTTTCTTTGTGTTACCCGAGCAATTTAAAACAAGTGACATTGATCATTGAAGGCCATTTAAGTTTGATTCTCAAATAAAATAAACACTTTGCTGGTAATGCTTTGCATTTTGTTGCTAAATTGAAAATCAGGTCATTAGCTTTTGAGCAATTTAAGCTTTTTGTTCTTTCCCACTATATTGCCGTAAACAAACAAACAAACATGACCTGGACTTAACCGTTGAGTGTGAAATTGGCTGCGCCACTGTCAAACGAAAAAAACTGCAATTTTATGGTTCATTTATTATGCTACTTTAACTGGCTGCTATAACACTGTGTGCTGTAGTTGGCTTCAACATGTTTTATTCAAAAAAAAAAAAAATATATACGCAATGTTTTTTAATTAAATTTTATTTAATATTTATTTGTTTATTTAATTTAAACACTAAAATTTATATGTCGATTATATGCATGTTGGTTTTGCTTTAGTTTGAGTATTAAACATAGAGAAAAAAGAAATGATTATTTTCACTTGGGATCGCTGAAAAATGTAAAGGTTTCATTGCAATGGATTTCATAGCAATCGGGTAAAGTAGTAAAGTGACGAGACATTCTTAAATCAAATATGAATTCACAGTAGGGGAAGCTGAAAAGAGAAAAAGTGCTAATATTAAAAGAAAATTCTAAAACGAATAATCGTTAACCGGTTAATTGATTAATAGTAAAACCGCTACTTGGGTAACTGATTAGTAACTGAAACTGGTAAATAAGTATTCGTTTTCCAGGCTATAGTCAAGCCTATAGTCTGCTTTATAATCTAGTCTATAATTTCGTCTACAGTCTAGTCTATAGTCTCGTTTATGGTCTAGTCTATAGTCTGGCCTATAGTCTAGTCTAAAGTCTCGTCTACAGTCTTGTATATAGTCTAGTCTAGTCTATAGTCTAGTTTATAGTCTAGTCTATAGTCTAGTCTATAGTCTAGTCTATAGTCTAGTTTATAGTCTAGTCTATAGTCTAGTCTATAGTCTAGTCTAGTCTATAGTCTAGTCTATAGTCTAGTCTATAGTCTAGTCTATAGTCTAGTCTATAGTCTAGTCTATAGTCTAGTCTATAGTCTAGTCTAGTCTAGTCTATAGTCTAGTCTATAGTCTAGTCTATAGTCTAGTCTATAGTCTAGTCTATAGTCTAGTCTATAGTCTAGTCTATAGTCTAGTCTATAGTCTAGTCTATAGTCTAGTCTATAGTCTATAGTCTAGTCTATAGTCTAGTCTATAGTCTAGTCTATAGTCTAGTCTATAGTCTAGTCTATAGTCTAGTCTATAGTCTAGTCTATAGTCTAGTCTATAGTCTAGTCTATAGTCTAGTCTATAGTCTAGTCTATAGTCTAGTCTAGTCTAGTCTATAGTCTAGTCTAGTCTAGTCTAGTCTAGTCTAGTCTAGTCTAGTCTAGTCTAGTCTAGTCTAGTCTAGTCTAGTCTAGTCTAGTCTAGTCTAGTCTAGTCTAGTCTAGTCTAGTCTATAGTCTAGTCTATAGTCTAGTCTATAGTCTAGTCTATAGTCTAGTCTATAGTCTAGTCTATAGTCTAGTCTATAGTCTAGTCTATAGTCTAGTCTATAGTCTAGTCTATAGTCTAGTCTATAGTCTAGTCTATAGTCTAGTCTATAGTCTAGTCTATAGTCTAGTCTATAGTCTAGTCTATAGTCTAGTCTATAGTCTAGTCTATAGTCTAGTCTATAGTCTAGTCTATAGTCTAGTCTATAGTCTAGTCTATAGTCTAGTCTATAGTCTAGTCTATAGTCTAGTCTATAGTCTAGTCTATAGTCTAGTCTATAGTCTAGTCTATAGTCTAGTCTATAGTCTAGTCTATAGTCTAGTCTATAGTCTAGTCTATAGTCTAGTTTATAGTCTATAGTCTAGTCTATAGTCTAGTCTAGTCTAGTCTAGTCTATAGTCTAGTCTATAATCTAGTCTATAGTCTAGTCTATAGTCTAGTCTATAGTCTAGTCTATAGTATAGTCTATAGTCTAGTCTATAGTCTAGTCTATAGTCTAGTCTATAGTCTAGTCTATAGTCTAGTCTATAGTCTAGTCTATAGTCTAGTCTATAGTCTAGTCTATACTCTAGTCTATAGTCTAGTCTATAGTCTAGTCTATAGTCTAGTCTATAGTCTAGTCTATAGTCTAGTCTATAGTCTAGTCTATAGTCTAGTCTATAGTCTAGTCTAGTCTATAGTCTAGTCTATAGTCTAGTCTATAGTCTAGTCTATAGTCTAGTCTATAGTCTAGTCTATAGTCTAGTCTATAGTCTAGTCTATAGTCTAGTCTATAGTCTAGTCTATAGTCTAGTCTATAGTCTAGTCTATAGTCTAGTCTAGTCTATAGTCTAGTCTATAGTCTAGTCTATAGTCTAGTCTATAGTCTAGTCTATAGTCTAGTCTATAGTCTAGTCTATAGTCTAGTCTAGTCTAGTCTAGTCTATAGTCTAGTCTAGTCTGTAGTCTAGTCTATAGTCTAGTCTATAGTCTAGTCTAGCCTATAGTCTAGTCTATAGTCTAGTCTATAGTCCAGTCTGTAGTCTAGTCTATGGTCTATTCTATAGTCTAGTCTATAGTCTAGTCTATGGTCTAGTCTATAGTCTAGTCTATAGTCTAGTCTATAGTTTAGTCTATAGTCTAGTCTATAGTCTAGTCTATAGTCTAGTCTATAGTCTAGTCTATAGTCTAGTCTATAGTCTAGTCTATAGTCTAGTCTATAGTCTAGTCTATAGTCTAGTCTATAGTCTAGTCTATAGTCTAGTCTATAGTCTAGTCTATAGTCTAGTCTATAGTCTAGTCTATAGTCTAGTCTATAGTCTAGTCTATAGTCTAGTCTATAGTCTAGTCTATAGTCTAGTCTATAGTCTAGTCTATAGTCTAGTCTATAGTCTAGTCTATAGTCTAGTCTATAGTCTAGTCTATAGTCTAGTCTCTAGTCTAGTCTAGTCTATACTCTAGTCTATAGTCATGTCTATAGTCTAGTCTATAGTCTATTCTATAGTCTAGTCTATAGTCTAGTATATAGTCTAGTCTATAGTCTAGTCTATAGTCTAGTCCATAGTCTAGTCTATAGTCTAGCCTATAGTCCAGTGTATAGTCTAGTCTATAGTCTATTCTATAGTCTAGTCTATAAATTTATCAAAAAGTACTTTTTCTGTACTATTTTGGTAATTTTTAGAAATTCTTTAAATTTATTTATTTAAAAACAGTTTTCCAACTAACGTTTAGCCCCTTAATAGGAAATGTACGCAACCTTTGTATTTTATTTCAAATTTAAGCCCCTCATTGAATGATCAATCAGTAAAAAATTGTTGTAAAAAGAAATTATTTATGTATATTTAAAAATATTTTTTTCTATGAAAATTCGCGGCACGTTTATTAAAAGAAATGCATAAACTAAATTGTTCTTTGTTAATCCATTCAAACAAAATGTTGTTTGATAAAACTATATTTGCGCCACAACAAAAAAGTACGCAAAACGTATAAAATTGTTTTATTTCGGTTTATTTCTTTCTTTTTGTAAAATAACAACATAATTGAAAAGTTAGCAAAATGAAAAACATTTAATCTAACACAAAAAAATAACTACACTTTACAATAAAAATAAAAACCATAAAAAGAAAAAAAAAAAACGAAAAAAAGTAGTAAACTAAAATATTTAGTACTTGAACAATTTAGTACGCACAGACAAAATATATTCATTTATTCAAAACAAACGCAAATGTTTCGATAGGAATAAAGAAACGACACGGAAAAGCCTACAACTTTTCCGTGTCCTTTCAGGTTTATAGACTAAACAACAGAATCGTCTACAGACTGATCTATAGACTGTTCTACAAAGTAATCTGCAGACAGGTCTACAGTGATTTATACACTCTACAGACTGGTCTATAAAGTGATCTGAAGACATATCTACAGAGATTGTAAAATGGTTTATTAAGTGATATATACCTAGTCTTTAAAGTGATCTGATGTCTGGGTAATATATTGATTTCAACACTAGTTAATAAACTGATCTATAGACTGGCCTATGAAGTGATCTAAGACTATTCTATAAACTGATCAATCGGGTGATCTCTAGATTATTCTACGAACTGATGTATTCTATAGAGTGATATACAGACTGCTCTATAGAGTGATCTTTATACTGGAATATTGTAGAGTGATCCATAGATATATAAAGATTTCAAGAATGATCTATTGACAGTTATAGTTCAGTTCTAGTTTTGTTCTTGTTCTGTTCTAGTTCTGTTCTGTACTAGTTCTGTTCTAGTTCTGTTCTAGTTCTGTTCTAGTTCTGTTCTAGTTCTGTTCTAGTTCTGTTCTAGTTGTGTTCTAGTTCTGTTCTAGGTCTGTTCTAGTTCTGTTCTAGTTCTGTTCTAGTTCTGTTCTAGTTCTGTTCTAGTTCTGTTCTAGTTCTGTTCTAGTTCTGTTCTAGTTCTGTTCTAGTTCTGTTCTAGTTCTGTTCTGTCTAGTTCTGTTCTAGTTCTGTTCTAGTTCTGTTCTAGTTCTGTTCTAGTTCTGTTCTAGTTCTGTTCTAGTTCTGTTCTAGTTCTGTTCTAGTCCTGTTCTAGTTCTGTTCTAGTTATGTTCTAGTTCAGTTCTAGTTCAGTTCTAGTTCAGTTCTAGTTCTGTTCTAGTTCTGTTCTAGTTCTGTTCTAGTTCTGTTCTAGTTCTGTTCTAGTTCTGTTCTAGTTCTGTTCTAGTTCTGTTCTGTTCTAGTTCAGTTCTAGTTCTGTTCTAGTTCTGTTCTAGTTCTGTTCTAGTTCTGTTCTAGTTCTTTTCTAGTTCTTTCTAGTTCTGTTCTAGTTCTGTTCTAGTTCTGTTCTAGTTCTGTTCTAGTTCTGTTCTAGTTCTGTTCTAGTTCTGTTCTAGTTCTGTTCTAGTTCTGTTCTAGTCTGTTCTAGTTCTGTTCTAGTTCTGTTCTAGTTCTGTTCTAGTTCTGTTCTAGTTCTGTTCTAGTTCTGTTCTAGTTCTGTTCTAGTTCTGTTCTAGTTCTGTTCTAGTTCTGTTCTAGTTCTGTTCTAGTTCTGTTCTAGTTCTGTTATAGTTCTGTTCTAGTTCTGTTCTGTTCTAGTTCAGTTCTAGTTCAGTTCTAGTTCAGTTCTAGTTCTGTTCTAGTTCTGTTCTAGTTCTGTTCTAGTTCTGTTCTAGTTCTGTTCTAGTTCTGTTCTAGTTCTGTTCTAGTTCAGTTCTAGGGTTAAAACTTTAGCTTGCACTTCCTTTTAACTTTTCCATAAAAAAACAAATACCACAATAAACTACTAAACACACACACACACAAACAAAATAAAAATCTAACTTACACTGGCTGAAACCACAAAAAACACTGATATGTACATAAAATACCAAATGGGCGTCGAAATTCACCATCGGGCGTTTGTATTGAACCGGAATTATGTTTTTTCCAACATTGAGAACTCCAACCTAAATGGTAATGGAAATTGTTTATGTCGGCAGTACAAGTGGTAGTTTGATGGCGTTGTTGTTGTTGTTGGTAGTTATAATGCCAAAAGCCAAAATTTGATACCAATTGTTGTTAGAGGAGTAACGGCAGGCAGCAAAAAACAGCAATTGCAACAAGGCAACAACAGCAATTGCATATAAATTGTACAATATTTATAATGGCACGTTTTGTGTGTAAAATGAAATTATAACCCGGGCATCAAGGAAGAAATACAGGCAGATCAAAAAGAGATTGAAAAAAGATGGAAATATTATAAGAGGGGATATCAAATTTAATGTATTTTATATTATAACACCTTGATGGCTAAAAAGGACTATGTGGAATTTTTGAAAAAAATTGTGTTTTACAGGATTTGCTCTGCTAATTCCAAATTGAATGACAAGATTTTCTGTAAAAATTTCTGTAGTTTTAAAAGTTTTCAAAAAAGCACATAGAACTTTTTGCCTTTTAAGCATTTTTTTCCCTTTTCAATATTTTTATTCTTTTATCACTTATTATACCCACCAGCCTCTATTAAATGACTATAGAATATAAATAAAATGATTAATAAACGTATTATTTTCCATAAAGATTTTTGATAAAATATTTCCATTTTCGTTTTTTCATAGCATTTAAATCATATTGCTCAGTTATTGAAAATTTCAAATTGAAATTTAAAATCGCAAGAAATTAACGCCTTTTTTTATTTGCAAACAAAACTACCGCACTTTACTTCGAACGTTTAGAACACTACCGCTTCTAGAAAGTCTACTAAGAGGACTAAGCGCGAAAAAAAAACTATCTGAAATTATCAGAGACAGTTTTCAAACATAGAACAGATAAATCAAATAAATAAAAAGTTAAACTAAAGATTTTGCTCTCAAACTCTCTTCTCAAACGAGATTTAAAGCATAAACGTCAGATAACCACTATAGGCAAACACGATTTCTTAGACACCCTAACTTTATACACAAAACTCCCTACAGATATCTCAAAGTTAAAAGGATATAGTAAAATTTAAGGAAAAATCCCATTTCTTCTTTCAGTATTTAATCTCTAGAAAGTTTTAGTTTTAAAATCTGTTTTTCCGTTACTTTTTACTTCGCAAACTTTACTCGACACCCTCGTTTTCTTAACCCATCTCTTTTCGTTTGTTTTTTTTTTTTTGCTTTCTTTTGTTATGCTCTTCTTCTTTACATTTTTTCCTCAACTGTAAATTGTCGTCAATTGATAATAATTGTACACAAATTTAGCTTTAATGCGATTACAATGTTTTCTTTTTTTGCGAGCAAAAATATACTATATAACGCCATTGTATTGAAAAGACTCAAGATAAAATCTTGACACCTTTGAAAAGTTTAGTTGTTATTGTTTGGATCCCTAAGGAATTTATAAACAACGACACGCTACTATAGGTAAACTATAGTATAAACTTATAATAGAGACCATAGTCTAAGCTATAGTAAAGTCTGGAGTAGTTCCTGTTTAGTTCTAGTTCAGATCTAGTTCAGTCCAAGTTCGGTTCTAGTTCAGTTCTAGTTCAGGTCTAGTTCAGTTCTAGTTCAGTTCTAGTTCAGATCTAGTTCAGTTCTAGTTCAGTTCTAGTTCAGTTCTAGTTCAGTTGTAGTTCTAGTTCAGTACTAGTTCAGTTCTAGTTCAATTCTAGTTCTGTTCTAGTTCTGTTCTAGTTCTGTTCTAGTTCTGTTCTAGTTCTGTTCTAGTTCTGTTCTAGTTCTGTTCTAGTTCTGTTCTAGTTCTGTTCTAGTTCTGTTCTAGTTCTGTTCTAGTTCTGTTCTAGTTCTGTTCTAGTTCTGTTCTAGTTCTGTTCTAGTTCTGTTCTAGTTCTGTTCTAGTTCTGTTCTAGTTCTGTTCTAGTTCTGTTCTAGTTCTGTTCTAGTTCTGTTCTAGTTCTGTTCTAGTTCATGTTCTAGTTAGTTCTAGTTCTGTTCTAGTTCTGTTCTAGTTCTGTTCTAGTTCTGTTCTAGTTCTGTTCTAGTTCTGTTCTAGTTCTGTTCTAGTTCTGTTCTAGTTCTGTTCTAGTTCTGTTCTAGTTCTGTTCTAGTTCTGTTCTAGTTCTGTTCTAGTTCTGTTCTAGTTCTGTTCTAGTTCTGTTCTAGTTCTGTTCTAGTTCTGTTCTAGTTCTGTTCTAGTTCTGTTCTAGTTCTGTTCTAGTTCTGTTCTAGTTCTGTTCTAGTTCTGTTCTAGTTCTGTTCTAGTTCTGTTCTAGTTCTGTTCTAGTTCTGTTCTAGTTCTGTTCTAGTTCTGTTCTAGTTCTGTTCTAGTTCTGTTCTAGTTCTGTTCTAGTTCTGTTCTAGTTCTGTTCTAGTTCTGTTCTAGTTCTGTTCTAGTTCTGTTCTAGTTCTGTTCTAGTTCTGTTCTAGTTCTGTTCTAGTTCTGTTCTAGTTCTGTTCTAGTTCTGTTCTAGTTCTGTTCTAGTTCTGTTCTAGTTCTGTTCTAGTTCTGTTCTAGTTCTGTTCTAGTTCTAGTTCAGTTCTAGTTCAGTTGTAGTTCAGTTCTAGTTCAGTTCTAGTTCAGTTCTAGTTCAGTTCTTGTTCAGTTCTAGTTCAGTTCTAGTTCAGTTCTAGTTCAGTTCTAGTTCAGTTCTAGTTCAGTTCTAGTTCAGTTCAGTTCTAGTTCAGTTCTAGTTCAGTTTTAGTTCAGTTCTAGTTCAGTTTTAGTTCAGTTCTAGTTCAGTTCTAGTTCAGTTCTAGTTCAGTACTAGTTCAGTTCTAGTTCAGTTCTAGTTCAGTTCTAGTTCAGTTCTAGTTCAGTTCTAGTTCAGTTCTAGTTCAGTTCTAGTTCAGTTCTAGTTCAGTTCTAGTTCAGTTCTAGTTCAGTTCTAGTTCAGTTCTAGTTCAGTTCTAGTTCAGTTCTAGTTCAGTTCTAGTTCAGTTCTAGTTCAGTTCTAGTTCAGTTCTAGTTCAGTTCTAGTTCAGTTCTAGTTCAGTTCTAGTTCTAGTTCAGTTCTAGTTCTAGTTCTAGTTCTAGTTCAGTTCTAGTTCAGTTCTAGTTCAGTTCTGGTTCAGTTCTAGTTCAGTTCTAGTTCAGTTCTAGTTCAGTTCTATTTCAGTTCTAGTTCAGTTCTAGTTCTAGTTCAGTTCTAGTTCTAGTTTAGTTCTAGTTCAGTTCTAGTTCAGTTCTAGTTCAGTTCTGGTTCAGTTCTAGTTCAGTTCTAGTTCAGTTCTAGTTCAGTTCTAGTTCAGTTCTAGTTCAGTTCTAGTTCAGTTCTAGTTCAGTTCTAGTTCAGTTCTAGATCAGTTCTAGTTCAGTTCTAGTTCAGTTCTAGTTCAGTTCTAGTTCAGTTCTAGTTCAGTTCTAGTTCAGTTCTAGTTCAGTTCTAGTTCAGTTCTAGTTCAGTTCTAGTTCAGTTCTAGTTCAGTTCTAGTTCAGTTCTAGTTCAGTTCTAGTTCAGTTCTAGTTCAGTTCTAGTTCAGTTCTAGTTCAGTTCTAGTTCAGTTCTAGTTCAGTTCTAGTTCAGTTCAGTTCTAGTTCAGTTCTAGTTCAGTTCTAGTTCAGTTCTAGTTCAGTTCTAGTTCAGTTCTAGTTCAATTCTAGTTCAGTTTTAGTTCAGTTCTAGTCTGTGGGATACAGTCTGGTCTATTTTATAATGTTTGAACTGTATGGTGTTTTTTTGTCCATCTTTACCGCATATTTCCAACTTTAGCTTAATTTGTTATGAATTTCCTTAGTGGGTTTTTATTATTTGTCTGGAATATGTGTTATATCTTCTTGTTATTTATTATTATTATTATTCAAATCAATTTAATTGTTTGACCCAAAGTGAGTGTCATTTGATTTAGAAAACTATTTTTAAACTTTGAGATGATTTACAATTATTTTTTAATGACATTATATTATTAATATTGCGTTTTTGATATAATACAAAAAAAATTCCATTTTGTTTAAGAAAAAAATGTTTTTGTGAAAAAATTTTTTTATATGTTTTTTATACCTTGCACTTAGATTCTATTAGATGTTATACATATGCTTTAAATATATGTGGATTAAAATAATTTTCTATGTTAACTTTTTAAGTAAAACTGCAATATCGATTTCAATCATTTTGTGGAAGCAGAGAATTCCATATCTTAATTGAATCAAAGTCTATATTCTAGAGGGTGTTGTAGTTTTACCCGAATCACAGTACAAATCCTCACATAAAAATTCATCGGGATTTTTAAAAATGGTGCATCTACAATCTTTCGTTCTAAAAATGTAAAAGAAATATACATATAGTTTAATCGATTTACTATTACTATTTCTAAACCAACATTAGCTCTCCCTGATTATTGCATTCAAAGTCGCATAATTCACTAAAGAAAAAATATTTTTTATTTTTGCATATATTAGGAAAGCCTGGAAATATTTTTTAAAGTAATATTTCAGAAAATATATATAAAATTTCAACAGTCAGTTTTAGTAAAAAAAACTTACCCGAATAGTATAATTGATCACATTTGTATGAACCTAGTTTACTGTCAGCTAAAAATAAAATAAAAAAAGTATCTTACATTTCCTTTCTATTGATATATAATAAAGATATTTAAAAAAACTAACACTTTTGTGCCCTAATGCTATGACAACAGGCTAATATTGCTACTGTCACTAAAAACAACTGCATTGTTTTTTAAAACTTGACGTTTGTATTTTCCAAAATCGAATAGTTTTCAACTGAATTTCTAACAGTTCTTGAACAAATTTCTTCACCCAGCTTGCCTTTAAGAAGTAAAAAAGTGATCGTAAATCATAAAACAAACCTTTAAATTTGTCATAACTGAATAATAGAAATAGTTAAGAAAAGATAATTTTAATGGAAAATTTCAAATTAGAAATTTCTTTAATTTGTTTCTGTAATTATAATTTGGTATAGAAAATATTTTAATATGAGAAGTCTGTATATTAACCGAACTCAGTTACAGTTTTTTATTTTCTGAACCAAAACTAGAACTGACTAGAACTGAACTAGAACTGAACTAGAACTGAACTAGAACTGAACTAGAACTGAACTAGAACTGAACTAGAACTGAACTAGAACTGAACTAGAACTGAACTAGAACTGAACTAGAACTGAACTAGAACTGAACTAGAACTGAACTAGAACTGAACTAGAACTGAACTAGAACTGAACTAGAACTGAACTAGAACTGAACTAGAACTGAACTAGAACTGAACTAGAACTGAACTAGAACTGAACTAGAACTGAACTAGAACTGAACTGAACTAGAACTGAACTGAACTAGAACTGAACTAGAACTGAACTGAACTAGAACTGAACTAGAACTGAACTAGAACTGAACTAGAACTGAACTAGAACTGAACTAGAACTGAACTAGAACTGAACTAGAACTGAACTAGAACTGAACTAGAACTGAACTAGAACTGAACTAGAAATGAACTAGAACTGAACTAGAACTGAACTAGAACTGAACTAGAACTGAACTAGAACTGAACTAGAACTGAACTAGAACTGAACTAGAACTGAACTAGAACTGAACTGAACTGAACTAGAACTGAACTAGAAAACTGAACTAGAACTAAAAGAACTGAACTAGAACTGAACTAGAACTGACTAGAACTGAACTAGAACTGAACAGAACTGAACTAGAACTGAACTATAAGTGAACTAGAACTGAACTAGAACTGAACTAGAACTAGAACTATAACTGAACTGAACTAGAACTGAATTAGAACTGAACTGAACTGAACTAGAACTGAACTAGAACTGAACTAGAACTGAACTAGAACTGAACTAGAACTGAACTAGAACTGAACTAGAACTGAACTAGAACTGAACTAGAACTGAAACTAGAACTAAATCAGAACAGAACTGAACTAAAATTGAACTAGAACTGAACATATGAACCTACTGAACTATAACTGAACTATCACTGAACTAGAACTGACTAGAACTGAACTAGAACTGACCTAGAATGAACTAGAACTGAACTATGAACTGAACTAGAACTGGAACTAGAACTGAACTAGAACTGCACTAGACTGAACTAGAACTGAACTAGAACTGAACTAGAACTGAACTAGAACTGAACTAGAACTGAACTAGAACTGAACTAGAACTGAACTAGAACTGAACTAGAACTGAACTAGAACTGAACTAGAACTGAACTAGAACTGAACTAGAACTGAACTAGAACTGAACTAGAACTGAACTAGAACTGAACTAAACTGAACTAAACTGAACTAGAACTGAACTAGAACTGAACTAGAACTGAACTAGAACTGAACTAGAACTGAACTAGAACTGAACTAGAACTGAACTAGAACTGAACTAGAACTGAACTAGAACTGAACTAGAACTGAACTACAACTGAACTAGAACTGAACTAGAACTGAACTAGAACTGAACAAGAACTGAACTAGAACTGAACTAGAACTGAACTAGAACTGAACTAGAACTGAACTAGAACTGAACTAGAACAGAACTAGAACTGAACTAGAACTGAACTAGAACTGAACTAGAACTGAACTAGAACTGAACTAGAACTGAACTAGAACTGAACTAGAACTGAACTAGATTTGAACTAGAACTGAACTAGAACTGAACTAGAACTGAACTAGATCTGAACTAGAACTGAACTAGAACTGAACTCGAACTGAACTCGAACTGAACTAGAACTGAACTAGAACTGACTCGAACTGAACTAGAACTGAACTCGAACTGAACTAGAACTGAACTAGAAACTGAACTGGAACTGAACTAGAACTGAACTAGAACTGAACTAGAACTGAACTAGAACTGAACTAGAACTGAACTAGAACTGAACTAGAACTGAACTAGAACTGAACTAGAACTGAACTAGAACTGAACTAGAACTGAACTAGAACTGAACTAGAACTGAACTAGAACTGAATTAGAACTGAACTAGAACTGAACTAGAACTGAACTAGAACTGAACTAGAACTGAACTAGAACTGAACTAGAACTGAACTAGAACTGAACTAGAACTGAACTAGAACTGAACTAGAACTGAACTAGAACTGAACTAGAACTGAACTAGAACTGAACTAGAACTAGACTGAACTAGAACTGAACTAGAACTGAACTAGAACTGAACTAGAACTGAACTAGAACTGAACTAGAACTGAACTAGACTAGAACTGAACTAGAACTGAACTGAACTAGAACTGAACTAGAACTGAACTGGAACTGAACTAGAACTGAACTCGAACTGAACTAGAACTGAACTAGAACTGAACTAGAACTGAACTAGAACTGAACTAGAACTGAACTGGAACTGAACTAGAACTGAACTAGAACTGTACTAGAACTGAACTAGAACTGAACTAGAACTGAACTAGAACTGAACTAGAACTGAACTAGAACTGAACTAGAACTGAACTAGAACTGAACTAGAACTGAACTAGAACTGAACTAGAACTGAACTAGAACTGAACTAGAACTGAACTAGAACTGAACTAGAACTGAACTAGAACTGAACTAGAACTGAACTAGAACTGAACTAGGACTGAACTAGTGCTGAACTACAACTGAAATAGAACTGAACTAGAACTGAAATAGAACTGAAATAGAACTGAACTAGATCTGAACTAGAACTGAATTAGAACTGAACTAGAACGGAATTTATATTAGAGTTGTTGACATCTGTTGCTCTATAAGTCTAGAACAATTAAATATTGTTGCTGCAACATATATAGACAACATAATAAAGAGAAAATGCAACAAATTAATTAAGCATCATTTAATTTATCAGACAAATTGACATAAAGTCATTGCATGTCAATGAACGTGGAAGAAAACGCAGTTGTAAATAAAGCAGGAAAAAATAAAAAGAGGAATATTTTCAAACATTATAAGATGTCAATTGAAATGATCGCTGGGTTGTTTCAAATGCCCCAAGAAATCTTTACTTATTGAAACAAATTATTTATCTTACATTGACTTCACTTTATCTCATCACCATCAAATCTAAATGAAACTCATTATCTTCGGTTCTTAAGTTCACAACCACAAAAATTCAATATGCAAGAAAATTTCTAGACATAAAAATATTATTCAACATTAACCTCCCACAAACTGCTGGCCAATATCTTCAAACACTAATATATTCATAGATTTTTCTTTCAAGATAAAAACCAATTTTTTCCAGCATTTAGTTCAGAGCCTCAAACCAACAGCAAACACTCAACAAATGACCTTAGAATAACTTTTTTTTGTGATGTCTTAAAAAAAATACAAAATTATTTTTATTATTTATTATTTATGAGCTGTTTTTTCACGTTTTTTTTTTCTCTTGTTATAATCAAATTTAACACCCAAACGCTGCTACAAGTGAAATTTTCCTGATACGTAGAATGAATGAATAAAAAGAAGAATTTTTGAATGTTGAGCTCAAATCAAATGATAAATGTTTGCTTTTTTATGCAAATAATAGTCATACATGATTTGCAAAAAAATAAATAAAAACAAAAATTTACAAAAAACAAAAACAAACATAAATAACGAAATAAACGAGGGATGTGTGAGAAATAATATGACTCAAAAGTAAAGACTAGACTATAGAGAGACTATAGACTCGACTACAGACTAGTTTATAAGAAGATTAGACTATAGACTAGACTATAGACTATATTATAAACTAGACTATAGACTAGACTATCGACTAGATTATGGACTAGACTATAGAATAGACTATAGACTAGACTATAGACTAGACTATAGACTAGACTAGACTATAGACTAGACTAGACTATAGACTAGACTAGACTAGACTATAGACTAGACTATAGACTAGACTATAGACTAGACTATAGACTAGACTATAGACTAGACTATAGACTAGACTATAGACTAGACTATAGACTAGACTATAGACTAGACTATAGACTAGACTATAGACTAGACTATAGACTAGACTATAGACTAGACTATAGACTAGACTATAGACTAGACTATAGACTAGACTATAGACTAGACTATAGACTAGACTATAGACTAGACTATAGACTAGACTATAGACTATACTATAGACTAGACTATTGACTAGACTATAGACTAGACTATAGACTAGAATATAGACTAGACTATAGACTAGACTATAGACTAGACTATAGACTAGACTATAGACTAGATTATAGACTAGATTATAGACTAGACTATAGACTAGACTATAGACTAGACTATAGACTAGATTATAGACTAGACTATAGACTAGACTATAGACTAGATTATAGACTAGACTATAGACTAGACTATAGACTAGAATATAGACTAGACTATAGACTAGACTATAGACTAGACTATAGACTAGACTATACTATAGACTAGACTATAGACTAGAATATAGACTAGACTATAGACTAGACTATAGACTAGACTAAAGACTATATTATAGACTAGACTAAAGAATAAAATATAGACTAGACTATAGATAAGCCTACAGACTAGACTACAGACTAGACTATAGACTAGACTATAGACTAGACTATAGACTAGACTATAGACTAGACTATAGACTAGGCTATAGACTAGACTATAGACTAGACTATAGACTAGACTATAGACTAGACTATAGACTATACTATGACTAGACTATAGACTAGATAGACTATACTATCTATACTCATTAGATTCGACTATGGGACTATATTATGTATATACTAGACTATAGACTAGATTATAGATTCGACTATAGACTATATCATATACTAGACTATAGACAAGACTATAGAATAGACTGTAGACAAGGCTATAGACTAGACTATATATAGTCTAGACTATAGACTAGACTAGACTATAGACTAGACTATAGATTAGACTATAGACTAGACTATAGACTAGACTATAGACTAGACTATAGACTAGACTATAGACTAGACTATAGACTAGACTATAGACTAGACTATAGACTAGACTATATACTAGACTATAGACTAGACTATAGACTAGACTATAGACTAGACTATAGACTAGACTATAGACTAGACTATAGACTAGACTATAGACTAGACTATAGACTAGACTATAGAAAGACTATAGACTAGACTATAGACTAGACTATAGACTAGACTATAGACTAGACTATAGACTAGACTATAGACTAGACTATAGACTAGACTATAGACTAGACTATAGACTAGACTATAGACTAGACTATAGACTAGACTATAGACTAGACTATAGACTAGACTATGGACTAGACTATAAACTAGACTATAGACTAGACTATAGACTAGACTATAGACTAGACTATAGACTAGACTATAGACTAGACTATAGACTAGACTATAGACTAGACTATGGACTAGACTATAGACAAGACTATATACTAGATTATAGACTAGACTATAGACTAGACTATAGACTAGACTATAGACTAGACTATAAACTAGACTATAGACTAGACTATAGACTAGACTATAGACTAGACTATATACTAGACTATAGACTAGACTATAGACTAGACTTTAGACTAGACTATAGACTAGACTATAGACTAGACTATAGACTAGACTATAGACTAGACTATAGACTATAGACTAGACTAGACTATACTATAGACTAAATTATAGATTCGACTATGGACTATATTATGTATATACTAGACTATAGACTAGATTATAGATTCGACTATAGACTATATCATATACTAGACTATAGACAAGACTATAGAATAGACTATAGACAAGGCTATAGACTAGACTATATATAGTCTAGACTATAGACTAGACTAGACTATAGACTAGACTATAGATTAGACTATAGACTAGACTATAGACTAGACTATAGACTAGACTATAAACTAGACTATAGACTAGACTATAGACTAGACTATAGACTAGACTATATACTAGACTATAGACTAGACTATAGACTAGACTATAGACTAGACTATAGACTAGACTATAGACTAGACTATAGACTAGACTATAGACTAGACTATAGACTAGACTATAGACTAGACCATAGACTAGACTATAGACTAGACTATAGACTAGACTATAGACTAGACTATAGACTAGACTATAGACTAGACTATAGACTAGATTATAGACTAGACTATAGACTAGACTAGACTATAGACTAGACTATAGACTAGACGATAGACTAGACTATAGACTAGACTATAGACTAGACTATAGACTAGACTATAGACTAGACTATAGACTAGACTATAGACTAGACTATAGACTAGACTATGGACTAGACTATAGACAAGACTATATACTAGATTATAGACTAGACTATAGACTAGACTATAGACTAGACTATAGACTAGACTATAGACAAGACTATAAACTAGACTTTAGATTAGACTATAGACTAAATTATAGACTAGACTATAGACTATATTATGTATGTACTAGACTATATACTAGATTACAGATTCGACTATAGACTAGACTTCTATGTTCTAGACTACAGTCTGGACTATATTCTGAACTATAGATTAGACTATAGTCTGGACTATAGACTAGACTATAGTCTGGATTGTAGTCCGGACTATAGTCTGGACTATAGACTATGGTCTGGACTATAGACTATGGTCTGTACTATAGTCTGGACTATAGACTAGACTGCAGATCACTTTGAAATCTGTAGTATACATCATTATATAGTCTGAACTTTAGATCGTTCTATAATCTGGACTATAGATCAGTCTATAGTCTTAAATATGGTTTTAACTATAGATCGTTCTATAGTCTGGACTGTAGATCAGTTTAAATTCTAGAGTCTATGGTCTGGAGTATAGTCAGTCGTTAGTCTTGACTATAGATGCATAGGTCTATCGTCTGGACAGTCTATTGATCATTTTAAAGTCTATACTATTGAGCATTCTATTGTCTGGACAGTATATCAGTCAATAGTCTTTACTCTGAATCCGTCTATAGTCTGTACTATAGGTCGGTCTATAGTCTGGATTAAAGATTTTTCTACAGTTTGATGTAGTTATAAGCCTATAGTCTGCTATATTAAACAGGTTAGTCTGGTCTATAGATAAGCTTAAATCCACACTATAGTCCCGTCGGTAGTTGAGATTATAGCATAATAGCTTTCGACTTATAGAACATGCTTCGTTTTTGCACCTCAAAGCTTTTTATGACTATAAACTTAGCATTTTTATCTAAATTTATGTGAGTACTATTTGTATGTTTTTTTATGAATCTTTTATTTTTTGTAATTTACCTTAATCAATGGTGAGAACAAAACAATAATACAATGATTATTTAAATATATTTATGAATTAGAGGAATGCACCCGAGGAAATTAGATGGTTAGAAGTAGACGAAGGAAAGTGCTTTCAAAGTAGTTATAGAGTGAAATGAATAATTCAATTGTACTGATGATATATTACGGACTTTTTGCCACGAGTGTTTGTTAATGAATTGCAGTGTGTTATTTTTTTATGACGATGTTTGGAACAAATCTGTGAACTAGAACTGTGGTTTTGTTTTTTAGTATTATCCAAACACTTTTGTAAAGAAACAAAACACGGATAGTGTTTGGTGCACATTTTTATATTTTTTTTGGAAATTTTGTTTTTATAAAAAAAAACGTAAAAATGGAAAAATTTTTTAAATATTTATTAATTTGGTATTTGTTAACGGGATGCTGCTGGGGTTTTGGTCAATTTCATATGAAAAAGTATACACCACGCATAGACTCGAGTGAAGAGGATAATAGTGTTTTAAGTGAGAATTTTTATTGATAAAAGTGGAATTTTGTATTTAATATGATTGGTTTTGATTCTAGGGACTTATCGCCGCTGCTTGTGGGAACAATCAAAGTCCTTACCTAGGCGCTTGGTGTTGCTGAGTTTATGCTCGAATTTATTTTGTGAAAATAATCAAATCGTTTCCCGATCCAGGTCTATTTTTGTAGTGGAAAAAATGGCTAGACCCAATGAGTACTTAGTGACAAAATTTTTATGTTCTTAGTCTTTTTATTTGGTTTTTTGACATACTATTTCCCGAGTCAAATTTTTAATTAAAATATTTTTTATTTTTGATTTTTACCAGCTGCCTGGATATTTTACCCGATCAGTGTAAACAGGGCGATGAGGAGGAACTGATGTATAAACCATTTCCGGATTGCTGTCCGGTCTATTGTAATCTTAAGCGTCGCATGAATCGTTTGAAAACTATGCACTACCGACATCGCATGCTATTGAATATGCAGCGTCAACAGGCGGCAGGGGCCACAAATTTACTGCTTAATGAGTACGGCTTGGATAGTATGTAAAGGGGTCTGAGGGGAAGACAATAAACCTCTTTTTGAGTGAGAAAAAGACATTACATAGTTATTTAAAAAGGAATGTTAATTAAATTGTAAAATTAAAAAAAAAGTTTAGAATAAACTAAAAAAATTACTGATAATTGTGGTTTTGAATAGAAACTGGGGAAAACATTTCAATCTTTATCTCTTTCAAACATGATTCATGAAATCTATTTTTAAAATTTCAAATTTTTTTTTTCATAATTTTAAAAATTCTTCTACTACTTGTTTGCTTGGTATTAGGGTTTCACACTTATAAATATATATTTCAAAACGATTAATTTTATGACCAAACTCTGAACCCTAAAATGAACACTTAATTGTATGCGTAATTACAAGTTTCTAGAACAATTTCATTGATGTCTTTTTTCTGTTTTTCCACAAATAAATTAATAAACAAACAAACACAAAAAACTAAATTGATACAAATTAATAGAGAGTTTTAATATAAAAATAGAAAAAAAAACTAAAACAACTACAACAACACAAATAATACTTCCACTTAGTTCGTATATATATGTATAGTATAGTAGTCTCAAAGATGGAATGACTTGATAACCCATAAAGAGCCTCTAGCTAAATGAACCCAATGGAGATGACAAGTATGTGGCCAACTAGTTAGACAGACGGACGGACAAACGAACGGATGGACGGACAGACATACTCACACATTTTATGTTTGTTTTAAAAAGACACAGTAAATTAAATAAATCTACAAAACCAGACATGTCCCATATTAATAGAAAATACAACAAAAAATAAAATCTTAAACAACAAAAACATAACATTTGAAAAATATATTTTCATCTAAATTTCTGCTAGTAAAACAATAATAGATTTAAGGAATTGAAATTTTTATAAATGTATCGTATAAAATAGCTAATAATAGTCTCTAATAAGTTCCCCGTAATTTTTTTTTGAATTCCTAAAAATGTTTAAAAAATTTCCTCAAAATCTCAGTTATAATTTAAGGGGAAAATAAGTTTTAAGCAAACATTTTTTAAACCAAAAATAAAAAGACTATAGACTAGACTATAGACTAGACTATAGACTAGATTATAGACTAGACTATAGACTAGACTATAGACTAGACTATAGACTAGACTATAGACTAGACTATAGACTAGATTATAGACTAGACTATAGACTAGACTAGAGACTAGACTATAGACTAGACTAGACTATAGACTAGACTATAGACTAGACTATAGACTAGACTATAGACTAGACTATAGACTAGACTATAGACTAGACTATAGACTAGACTAGACTAGACTATAGACTAGACTATAGACTAGACTATAGACTAGACAATAGACTAGATTATAGACTAGATTATAGGCTAGACTATAGGCTAGACTATAGACTAGACTATAGACTAGACTATAGACTAGACTATAGACTAGACTATAGACTAGACTATAGACTAGACTATAGACTAGACTATATACTAGACTATAGACTAGACTATAGACTAGACTAGAGACTAGACTATAGACTAGACTATAGACTAGACTGTAGACTAGACTATAGACTAGACTAGAGACTAGACTAGAGAGACTAGACTATAGACTAGACTATAGACTAGACTATAGACTAGACTGTAGACTAGACTATAGACTAGACTATAGACTAGACTATAGACTAGACTATAGACTAGACTATAGACTAGACTATAGACTAGACTATAGACTAGACTATAGACTAGACTATAGACTAGACTATAGACTAGACTATAGACTAGACTATAGACTAGACTATAGACTAGACTATAGACTAGACTATAGACTAGACTATAGACTAGACTATAGACTAGACTATAGACTAGACTATAGACTAGACTAGACTAGACTATAGACTAGACTATAGACTAGACTATAGACTAGACTATAGACTAGACTATAGACTAGACTATAGACTAGACTATAGACTAGACTATAGACTAGACTATAGACTAGACTATAGACTAGACTATAGACTAGACTGAGACTATAGACTAGACTATAGACTAGACTATAGACTAGACTATAGACTAGACTATAGACTAGACTATAGACTAGACTATAGACTAGACTATAGACTAGACTATAGACTAGACTATAGACTAGACTAGACTAGACTATAGACTAGACTATAGACTAGACTATAGACTAGACTATAGACTAGACTATAGACTAGACTATAGACTAGACTATAGACTAGACTATAGACTAGACTATAGACTAGACTATAGACTAGACTATAGACTAGACTATAGACTAGACTATAGACTAGACTATAGACTAGACTATAGACTAGACTATAGACTAGACTATAGACTAGACTATAGACTAGACTATAGACTAGACTATAGACTAGACTATAGACTAGACTATAGACTAGACTATAGACTAGACTATAGACTAGACTATAGACTAGACTATAGACTAGACTATAGACTAGACTATAGACTAGACTATAGACTAGACTATAGACTAGACTATAGACTAGACTATAGACTAGACTATAGAAGACTAGACTATAGACTAGACTATAGACTAGACTATAGACTAGACTATAGACTAGACTATAGACTAGACTATAGACTAGACTATAGACTAGACTATAGACTAGACTATAGACTAGACTATAGACTAGACTATAGACTAGACTATAGCCTAGACTATAGACTAGACTATAGACTAGACTATAGACTAGACTATAGACTAGACTATAGACTAGACTATAGAATAGACTATAGACTAGACTATAGACTAGACTATAGACTAGACTATAGACTAGACTATAGACTACTAGACTAGCTATAGACTAGACTATAGACTAGACTATAGACTAGACTAGACTATAGACTAGACTATAGACTAGACTATAGACTAGACTATAGACTAGACTATAGACTAGACTATTAGACTAGACTATAGACTAGACTATAGACTAGACTATAGACTAGACTATAGAATAGACTATAGACTAGACTATAGACTAGACTATAGACTAGACTATAGACTAGACTATAGACTAGACTATAGACTGACTATAGACTAGACTATAGACTAGACTATAGACTAGACATAGACTAGGACTATAGACTAGACTATAGACTAGACTATAGACTAGACTATAGACTAGACTATAGACTAGACTATAGACTAGACTATAGACTAGACTATAGACTAGACTATAGACTAGACTATAGACTAGACTATAGACTAGACTATAGACTAGATTCTAGACTAGACTATAGACTAGACTATAGACTAGACTATAGACTAGACTATAGCTAGACTATAGACTAGACTATAGACTAGACTATAGACTAGACTATAGACTAGGACTATAGACTAGACTATAGACTAGACTATAGACTAGACTATAGACTAGACTATAGACTAGACTATAGACTAGACTATAGACTAACTATAGACTAGACTATAGACTAGACTAGACTAGACTAGACTATAGACTAGACTATAGACTAGACTATAGACTAGACTAGACTATAGACTAGACTATAGACTAGACTATAGACTAGATTATAGACTAGACTATAGACTAGACTATAGACTAGACTATAGACTAGACTATAGACTAGATTATAGACTAGATTATAGACTAGATTATAGACTAGACTAGACTAGACGATAGACTAGACTATATGATTAAAATGACTCTAATAAACAAAAAAAAAATTATTAAATTTTTAATGAAACGAATTCCCAAAAGCAATTTTCCAAAATCCCTTAAAGCAGTAGGTGCCTAAGTTTGTTCTTCCTGGCGAAACTGCACCAATCAATTGGTGCAAGTATGTTTATTATTAATTAAACCTAAAAACTCATACTTAATATTGCTCAAGTACTCTCTATCTCCTCCTCTCTATGCTCTCTAAAGCAATCCCTTCTACCAGAAGATATTTTTTTGTTTGAAAAACTAACTCAGATTTAACATTGAACTTCACTGAAAATGCTAAGTAGTAAACAAATTAATAAATAAAATAAATATAAATACCAATCAATTCATTTACATAATTTATTTTGTTATTTACAAAAATTATTTCACATCAAACAATGAAAAACTTCCTTATCAGCTATAGGCACTCAAAAACACTGCAGGTCATTTCATGGCACATAATCATGCCATCCATCTCTTTTACTCTCTTTCGTTCATTCTCTCTCGCTCTCTCTCTTGGACACTTAATTAAAGCGAGTTTTTAGAACTTAGTACAGAGTAAAAAGAAAGGCCTAGACTGTGGAAAAACTCTTTATTGAATTCTTAAATTTAGTTTAATTTTGTCGCTGCAACTTAAAACATATAGTAATTTATTTGTATTTAAAGAAATTAAAAAAAAAGAAATATTTGAAAATATGCCGCTTAAATGGAATTTTGTGTTTGTGTTTTTTATAATTTTAAATATTTTTCTGCACAAAACAGAGGCTTATCAGGCGCTTTTGCCACCAGGTTGTTAAAACAAATTTTTATCAAAATATTTATAACAAAAAATTATCTTGAAAGTGTTTAAAATTGATGGTTTTATTCTTTGTCCAATAATCAGGCGAAGATGGCAAGTGCACTTATCGCGGCGATAAACTGGAAGTGGGTAAACATTCCGGCTCAGCACCCTGTCAGAGTTTAACATGTCAGGAGGATGGCTCAACATTAGTAGAGGGGTGAGTTTGAGAATAACAAAACTACGGAAGCACACAAGACCAATCTGTCGTCAAGACAGATAGACCAGACTATGGACCATATTATAGACAAGATCAGAATTTTGACAAGACTGTAATCTAAAACAGACAAGACTACAGTCCAGACTATATACTATACTGTAGACTATGCTATAGGCTAGACTATAGGTTAGACTATAGACTGGACTGCAGACAAAACTATATTCTAGAATATATACAATACTATAGGCTAGACTGTAATAGACTAGACAATATACTAGACTATAGATTAGACTATAGACTAGACTATTGACTAGACTATAGACTAGACTACAGAATAGACTATAGACTAGACTATAGATATGACTATAGACTAGACTATAGACTAGACTATTGACTAGACTATAGACTAGACTACAGAATAGACTATAGACTAGACTATAGATATGACTATAGACTAGACTATAGACTAGACAGTCTATAGTCTAACTATAACCTAGACTATAAAATAGACTATAGACTAGACTATAGACTAGACTTTAGACTAGACTATAGACTAGACTATAGACTAGACTATAGACTAGACTATAGACTAGACTATAGACTAGACTATAGACTAGACTATAGACTAGACTATAGACTAGACTATAGACTAGAATATAGACTAAATTATAGACTAAACTATAGACTAAACTATAGATTACACTATAAACTAAACTATAGACTAGACTATAGATTAAATTACAGACTATAGAATAGATTTTATGACTATTTGCTATTATATAGTTAAGTCCTTAGTATGGACTATAGACGAGGCTATAGTGCAAACTTAAGTCGAGACTGTAGGTCGAACTAGGGAGAAATAGACTAGACTATAGACTAGACTATAGACTAGACTATAGACTAGACTAAAGACTAGACTATAGACTAGACTATAGACTAGAGTACAGACTAGACTATAGACTAGACTATAGACTAGACTATAGACTAGACTATAGACTAGACTATAGACTAGACTATAGACTAGACTACAGACTAGACTATAGACTAGACTATACACTAGACTATAGACTAGACTATAGACTAGACTATAGACTAACTAGACTATAGACTAGACTATAGACTAGACTATAGACTAGACTATATACTAGACTATAGTCTAGACTATAGACTAGACTAGACTATAGACTAGACTATAGAGTAGACTATAGACTAGACTATAGACTAGACTATAGACTAGACTATAGACTAGACTATAGACTAGACTATAGACTAGACTATAAGCTAGACTATAGACTAGACTATAGACTAGACTATGGACTAGACTATAGACTACACTATAGACTACACTATAGACTACACTATAGACTATAGTGTGGACTATAGACTAGACTATAGATTAGACTAAAGACTAGACTATAGACTAGACTATAGACTAGACTATAGACTAGACTATAGACTAGACTATAGACTAGACTATAGACTAGACTATAGACTAGACTATAGACTAGACTATAGACTGGACTATAGACTAAATTATAGACTAAACTATAGACTAAGCTATAGATTAAACTATAGACTAAACTATAGACTAAACTATAGACTAAACTATAGACTAAACTATAGACTAGACTATAGATTAAATTATAGACTATAGAATAGATTTTATGACTATTTGCTATTATATAGTTAAGTCTTTAGTATGGACTATATACGAGGCTATAATGCAAACTTAAGTCGAGTCTGTATGTCGAACTATGGAGAAATAGACTAGACTATAGACTAGACTATAGACTAGACTACAGACTAGACTATAGACTAGACTATAGACTAGACTATAGACTAGACTATAGACTAGACTATAGACTAGACTATAGACTAGACTATAGACTAGACTAGACTATAGACTAGACTATAGACTAGACTATAGACTAGACTATAGACTAGACTATAGACTAGAGTACAGACTAGACTAGACTATAGACTAGACTATAGACTAGACTATAGACTAGACTATAGACTAGACTATAGACTAGACTATAGACTAGACTATAGATTAGACTATAGACTAGACTATAGATTAGACTATAGACTAGACTATAGACTAGACTATAGACTAGACTATAGACTAGACTGGACTAGACTATAGACTAGACTAGACTATAGATTAGACTATAGACTAGAATATAGACTAGACTATAGACTAGAGTATAGACTAAACTATAGACTAAACTATAGACTATAGAATAGATTTTATGGCTATTTGCTATTATATAGTTAAGTCCTTAGTATGGACTATAGACGAGGCTATAGTGCGAACTTAAGTCCAGACTATAGATCTAACTATAATCATGATTAGGGAGAAAGGTAGCATGTAGTCAGAACTAAGTAAAACCTTTGGTCAAAAAAGTTGTGTTTAAAACTGACATTTGTCAATTTGAAATTTATTATGTGTTTCAAAAATAAACCTTGAACCTTTCGTGTGACTCTGCTTCAAATTATTTCAAATTCAGAATACATTATGTCTAGAAAAAAGCCCCTTTTAGTCGCACGATTTAAAAAGAACAAATTAAAAATATTCAATCCATTAGCACTACAATTTAATGAATTAAAAATCAATATTGTAATTAAAGTATCAATAACTATTTGTTGTTTTTGTTTTTAGTTTTTGTAAATAATATGTATGATTTTATTTGTATGTTATTTTAAAGAACACAACACAATTTTGCTTTAATTAGCACAAATACATTATTCATCAATGTTTATAAACAATAAATGCGAAAAGTGTAATTTTTTTATACAAAACAAAAAAAAAAAAAAAGTTCAGTTACTGATAACAGCAGAAAAATTATAATAAAATTAATTACGTATTAGAATTTTGTTTAAAGCATTATAAAGACAAGAGAATTTATATGTTTTTTCTATACTTTCTAGTTGCGGTAAGCTATGGATACAAAACTGTAATCGTGGAGAACGTGTAGCAGCCGATAAACCCTATCCGGAATGCTGTAAATTGGTGTATAAATGCAAAAATCCTGACGGCTCTTCCTATTATATAGAACGGGATGCTGCTGAATATCAACTAAAAACTGAAAATTCTACGTAGTTTTGAGTTACTCTCAATACTTAAATGAAAATTTCTTAGGTTTTAATGTTTTAATTAGTAGTTTTTAGTTGTATTTTTGTATTTATTTTTATTTTCTTAATATTGACAAAAAGCTGAAACCAAAATATACTGAAAAAATGGGATTTTAAGAGTTTTTAAATAAAAAATCTGAAAATTATTAAAAATGAGCCAAAGTTTTGTAAAAATTATCACAAGAAGTTCAAAAGTCGTTTTAAAACTTGTTTTTAAGCTTAAATACAAATTTTAAGGAGATTGGGGATTTTGGGTATTTTTGAAAATTTTTTGGGAATTATTTAAAATTATGCAGATAAAGATATTTCTGTTGAAGTAGTCATTGAAAAGCTTTAGAGCATGATTTCAGATCTAAATACGTGTTTTAAACAAATTGGGGATTTTGGAGATTTTTAATAGTTTTTTTTGGGAATTAATACATTTAAAACATATTATCATATTCTTTAACAAAGTATAATCGAATTAGATTAAAGACCACAAGAATATTTACATATTAACTAACTAACTAACTAACTAACTAACTAACTAACTAACTAACTAACTAACTAACTAACTACTAACTAACTAACTAACTAACTAACTAACTAACTAACTAACTAACTAACTACTAACTAACTACATACTAACTAACTAACTAACTAACTAACTAACTAACTAACTAACTAACTAACTAACTAACTAACTAACTAACTAACTAACTAACTAACTAACTACTAACTAACTAACTAACTAACTAACTAACTAACTAACTAACTAACTAACTAACTAACTAACTAACTAACTAACTAACTAACTAACTAACTAACTAACTAACTAACTAACTAACTAACTAACTAACTAACTAACTAACTACTAACTAACTAACTAACTAACTAACTAACTAACTAACTAACTAACTAACTAACTAACTAACTAACTAACTAACTACTAACTAACTAACTAACTAACTAACTACTAACTAACTAACTAACTAACTAACTAACTAACTAACTAACTAACTAACTAACTAACTAACTAACTAACTAACTAACTAACTAACTAACTAACTAACTAACTAACTAACTAACTAACTAACTAACTAACTAACTAACTAACTAACTAACTAACTACTAACTAACTAACTAACTAACTAACTAACTAACTAACTAACTAACTAACTAACTAACTAACTAACTACTAACTAACTACTAACTAACTACTAACTAACTAACTACTAACTAACTACTAACTAACTAACTAACTAACTAACTAACTAACTAACTAACTAACTAACTAACTAACTACTAACTACTAACTAACTAACTAACTAACTAACTAACTAACTAACTAACTAACTAACTACTAACTAACTAACTACTAACTAACTAACTAACTACTAACTAACTAACTAACTAACTACTAACTAACTAACTAACTAACTAACTAACTAACTAACTAACTAACTAACTAACTAACTAACTAACTAACTAACTAACTAACTAACTAACTAACTAACTAACTAACTACTAACTAACTAACTAACTAACTAACTAACTAACTAACTAACTAACTAACTAACTAACTAACTAACTAACTAACTAACTAACTAACTACTAACTAACTAACTAACTACTAACTAACTAACTAACTAACTAACTAACTAACTACTAACTACTAACTAACTAACTAACTAACTAACTAACTAACTAACTAACTAACTAACTAACTAACTAACTAACTAACTAACTAACTAACTAACTACTAACTAACTAACTAACTAACTAACTAACTAACTAACTAACTAACTAACTAACTAACTAACTAACTAACTACTAACTAACTAACTAACTAACTAACTAACTAACTAACTAACTAACTAACTAACTAACTAACTAACTAACTAACTAACTACTACTACTAACTAACGAACTAACTAACTAACTAACTAACTAACTAACTACTAACTAACTAACTAACTAACTAACTAACTAACTAACTAACTAACTAACTAACTACTAACTAACTAACTAACTAACTAACTAACTAACTAACTAACTAACTAACTAACTACTAACTAACTAACTAACTAACTAACTAACTAACTAACTAACTAACTAACTAACTAACTAACTAACTAACTAACTAACTAACTAACTAACTAACTAACTAACTAACTAACAAAATACCTCAAAAACCCATTTTGTGAATTTAAATTTTTTTTTTTTAATTTTTGGGTTCTATCAATAAAAGTGGAATTAGGCAGATGTGAAATATTATTCTGGGATTTTAGGGATTTCTTACAATATTTTTGGGAATAATTATAATTTTTAAATTTTGAGCAAAATGCAAAACAGAACTTATTTGTTAGTATTTGTCTTAAATCTTTCATAATATGGTCAAAACCACTAAAAACTCATTTTTTTGGGGATTTTGGGGATTTTTTAAAACCTTTCGGAATTATTATTGTTTTGCCATTTAGTGAAAATTTATTATTTTAAATTAATTTATAAAGAATTTTGTACAGTTGAACTTAATATGCGACACTTTTTCTAATACTACTAAATGTTGCCATATTCGGAGAAGTATATTTTCTTAATTTTGAGACAAATAATTTATAAATTTTAGTAGTTTTTTCATATTTTCTTAAATTACTGTGCAAAAGACACTCAAAACTCATTTTGAGATTTTGGGGATTTTTTAAAAGTTTTTGGGAATTAATATGTTTAATTTTTTCAGTAAAAATATGTAATTTAAAACGATTGATGAAGAATTTTGTAGAAACAAACTTGACATTTATTACTAAATGTTGCCGTATTCGGGGATGTTTTTTTTAATAAATTGTAGTAGTTTTTCCATATTATCTTTATTTACAATTAAAATCAATGAAAAATAACTCTATAATTGTTTTGTGGGATTTTAGAAATTTTTTATTTTTTTTAGGAATTGTCATTAATTAGTTTAATGATGGAAGAAACAACAATTTTTCAGTGTTGTTTTATGTTTATTTTTGTTTTATTTATTGTATACTTGTTTGCTTGTGAGCAAGAGATTACGCATGCGCGCACACACATTGTGCGCAGAACATAAACAAACCGGTAGACAGCTCTGGCTTTAACTCTTTTACCTTTTCTTTCTCCAACTTACACTCAAAAATAAACAAAAGAAATGACAACCGTTTGACCTAAATTTTCTTTAAAGAAAGAGTGTAAATTTCTCTTAACTACGCAAAGACATTGGCCTTCAGCTGATGGTAAAAGTCCAGCTTAAAACCACAACTGCAGTTCAACGCAGACCAGCTACAAGACCAGTTAATAAAAGCGCTTACTTTAGTTTTCAGTTAAATCAAAGAGAAAAAAAAAAAAGATTTAAAACGTTTTTTTTTTTTTTTTTTTTTACATATAAAAAATAAATAAATTTGCTTAAAAAGGTGATTGTTTTGTTTATTTATTTATGTGTTTGTTGGAAAAAATTAAATTATAAATTCAAAAAACGTTTATCATGGTATAAACAAAGTGAAATTTTTATATGAAAAATACTAACAAAAATGTAAAAATTCCCTTTTAAATAAAAAATAATTAAAATATAGATCACATTTTATCAAAAAATAGAATATTCATAAATTTAACTAGAAATCTGTGTGTCATTTTTTTTTTCAAAGTAATAAAAGAATTTCTAAACAATTTACCAAACAATTCATGCTAAATGTAAACATGAATCACAAAAAACAGTAACGGCAAACTTGTTTCAAAGGTGTTAATTGTGGCCCCAAGCAACTCCAAACAGTTTTGGCCCAGTTATGACAAGTACCAAGAATAACAATAAAATGAACAACAACAATTTATGGTGGTTTCGTAAAATGTTTTATGACAAAAAATTCAAAACAAATCTTAAAAAAATTTAAAAAAGTACTTAATTTAGAAATTTAGTACCAAATAAAAAAGCTTCACAAAAAGTGAAGTCAAGATTTTAGGGTATTATGGACTATACTTTAGAGTCTTTTAAAGTCTGGTTGATAGTTGGAACAAAACTAGAACAGAACCAGAACAGAACTAGAACAGAACTAGAACAGAACTAGAACAGAACTAGAACAGAACTAGAACAGAACTAGAACAGAACTAGAACAGAACTAGAAAGAACTAGAACAGAACTAGAACCAGAACTAGAACAGAACTAGAACAGAACTAGACCAGAACTAGAACAGAACTAGAAGAACTAGAAGAACTAGAACAGACTAGAACAGAAACTAGAACAGAACTAGAACAGAACTAGAACAGAACTAGAACAGAACTAGAACAGAACTAGAACAGAACTAGAAAGAAATAGAACAGAACTAGAACACAACTAGAACAGAACGAGCAACAGAACTAGAACAGAAACTAGAAACAGAACTAGAACAGAACTAGAACAGAACTAGAACAGAACTAGAACAGAACTAGAACAGAAACTAGAACAAAACTAGAACACTAGCACTAGAACAGAACTAGAACAGAACTAGAACAGAACTAGAACAGAACTAGAAACAGAACTAGAACAGAACTAGAACAGAACTAGGAACAGAACTAGAACAGGAACTATAACAGAACTAGAACAGAACTAGAACTAGAACTAAGAACTAGAACAGAACTAGAAAGACCTAGAACCAGAACAGAACAGCATAAGAACAGAACTAGAACAGAACTAGAACAGAACTAGAACAGAACTAGAACAGAACTAGAACAGAACTAGAACAGAACTAGAACTAGAACTAGAACAGAACTAGAACAGACTAGAACAGAAAACAGAACTAGAACAGAACTAGAACAGAACTAGAACAGAACTAGAACAGAACTAGAACAGAACTAGAACAGAACTAGAACAGAACTAGAACAGAACTAGAACAGAACTAGAACAGAACTAGAACAGAACTAGAACAAACTAGAACAAACTAGAACAGAACTAGAACAGAACTAGAACAGAACTAAACAGAACTAGAACAAACTAGAACAGAACTAGAACAGAACTAGAACAGAACTAGAACAGAACTAGAACAGAACTAACAGAACTAGAACAGAACTAGAACAGAACTAGAACAGAACTAGAACAGAACTAGAACAGAACTAGAACAGAACTAGAACAGAACTAGAACAGAACTAGAACAGAACTAGAACAGAACTAGAACAGAACTAGAACAGAACTAGAACAGAACTAGAACAGAACTAGAACCGAACTAGAACAGAACTAGAACAGAACTAGAACAGAACTAGAAACAGAACTAGAACAGAACTAGAACAGAACTAGAACAGACTAGAACAGAACTAGAACAGAACTAACAGAACCGAACTAGAACAGAACTAGAACAGAACTAGAACAGAACTAGAACAGAACTAGAACAGAACTAGAACAGAACTAGAAACGAACTGAACAGAACTAGAACAGAACTAGAACAGAACTAGAACAGAACTAGAACAGAACTAGAACAGAACTAGAAACAGAACTAGAACAGAACTAGAACAGAACTAGAACAGAACTAGAACAGAACTAGAACAGAACTAGAACAGAACTAGAACAGAACTAGAACAGGAACTAGAACAGAACTAGAACAGAACTAGAACAGAACTAGAACAGAACTAGAACAGAACTAGACAGAACTAGAACAGAACTAGAACAGAACTAGAACAGAACTAGACAGAACTAGAAACAGAACTAGAACAGAACTAGAACAGAACTAGAACAGAGCTAGAACAGAACTAGAACAGAACTAGAACAGAACTAGAACAAAACTAGAACAGAACTAGAATAGAACTAGAACAGAACTAGAACAGAACTATAACAGAACTATAACAGAACTAGAACAGAACTAGAACAAACTAGAACAGAACTAGAACAGAACTAGAACAGAACTAGAACAGACTAGAACAGAACTAGAACAGAACTAGAACAGAACTAGAACAGAACTAGAACAGAACTAGAACAGAACTAGAACAACTAGAACAGAACTAGAACAGAACTAGAACAGAACTAGAACAGAACTAGAACAGAACTAGAACAGAACTAGAACAGAACTAGAACAAGAACAGACTAGAACAGAACTAGAACAGAACTAGAATACTAGAACATAACTAGAACAGAACTAGAACAGAACTAGAACAGAACTAGAACAGAACTGGAACAGAACTGGAACAGAACTAGAACAGAACTAGAGCAGAGTTAGAACAGAACTAGAACAGAACTAGAACAGAACTAGAACAGAATTAGAACAGAACTAGAACAGAACTAGAAACAGAACTAGAACAGAACTAGAACAGAACTAGAACAGAACTAGAACAGAACTAGAACAGAACTAGAACAGAACTAGAACAGAACTAGAACAGAACTAGAACAGAACTAGAACAGAACTAGAAGAGAACTAGAAGAGAACTAGAAGAGAACTAGAACAGAACTAGAACAGAACTAGAACAGAACTAGAACAGAACTAGAACAGAACTAGAACAGAACTAGAACAGAACTAGAACAGAACTAGAACAGAACTAGAACAGAACTAGAACAGAACTAGAACAGAACTAGAACAGAACTAGAACAGAACTAGAACAGAACTAGAACAGAACTAGAACAGAACTAGAACAGAACTAGAGCAGAACTAGAACAGAACTAGAACAGAACTAGAACAGAACTAGAACAGAACTAGAACTAAAACTAAATTAGAACTGTTTATAGTTTAGTATATAGCCTATTCTATAGTTTAGACTATAGTCTGGTCTATAGATTATAGTTTACTCTATAGTCTAGTGTATAGCTAAGTAAATATTTGTAACGATCTTTTTAGTTTCAATTTGGATTGATGTATATGTGAAACTTTTCTATTACTTTTCTATTATTCTATATATTTCAATATTGATTGCTATTACTAGTTCAAGCTGTCATAAACAACAAAGAACAATGTTTACAAATTCCTTTTTTTCAATTCTCTGAACGGTCTTGTCATTTTTGTGTGCTCTATTGAATTTATTTGTCACTTCTTTTGTCGATTCTTAATGCTGCTGGCATGAAAATGTCAAATAAACAGTTTCAATTTTTTCACTCTCCTGCAGTTGACAAAATGACTGTGTTTAAGAAAACATAAATAAAATATACTTACAATGTGATAAACAAATGGAATGGAGGGGGAGACAAGGAAGTGCATCATAGATATGAACATGCAATAACATGTTTAAGGAAAAAGGCAGAGTGACCAAAAAACAATTACATCGTATTTTGCCGTTATATTTTGATGTTTTATTTTAAAATTCTGTGAAATATTTGCGGTTTCCCTGGCTTTCGCAAATCACACAGATAAAAATTTACTGCAATCACTATCGATAATGATAAAGTCTGTTCACCGGAAAACAATCAAGCAGAAACAACATACAATCGGCAATATAAAGATTTTGTTTGTGATAGCAACTGCTGCAAAGAACAGAAATGCAAAATAATTCTGAACAGATAAAAACCCAGTAAACGAACTTATGAGAAATTTATGTAACCCATACAATACCGTTTGTCAAAATTTCAAATAGCTCACCTTTCGTCTACCCTGAAGTCTTTAACTATTTTAAAGTTTTTCTACTTGCTATATGACTCTTTAGAAAATCAATTTTATCTAAAGTAAATCATGCGTACAAAATGTAAACTATACGAACAGGATGCAAAATATTTCCAGACAAAGTTTGACGTAAAGGTTGAATTTACAAACTGAAAGTTAAATTTAAATATTGGTTAATAAAGACTTTTTGAAAATACTACACTATTTTAAATTCTAGTTCAGTTCCAGTTCTAGTTCAGTTCTAGTTCTAGTTCAGTTGTAGTTCAGTTCTAATTCAGTTCTAGTTCAGTTCTAGTTCAGTTCTAGTTCAGTTCTAGTTCAGTTCTAGTTCAGTTCTAGTTCAGTTCTAGTTCAGTTCTAGTTCAGTTCTAGTTCAGTTCTAGTTCAGTTCTAGTTCAGTTCTAGTTCAGTTCTAGTTCAGTTCTAGTTCAGCTCTAGTTCAGTTCTAGTTCAGTTCTAGTTCAGTTCTAGTTCAGTTCTAGTTCAGTTCTAGTTCAGTTCTAGTTCAGTTCTAGTTCAGTTATAGTTCAGTTCTAATTCAGTTCTAGTTCAGTTCTAGTTCAGTTCTAGTTCAGCTCTAGTCAGTTCTAGTTCAGTTCTAGTTCAGCTCTAGTTCAGTTCTAGTTCAGTTCTAGTTCAGTTCTAGTTCAGTCTAGTTCAGTTCTAGTTCAGTTCTAGTTCAGTTCTAGTTCAGTTCTAGTTCAGTTCTAGTTCAGTTCTAGTTCAGTTCTAGTTCAGTTCTAGTTCAGTTCTAGTTCAGTTCTAGTTCAGTTCTAGTTCAGTTCTAGTTCAGTTCTAGTTCAGTTCTAGTTCAGTTCTAGTTCAGTTCTAGTTCAGTTCTAGTTCAGTTCTAGTTCAGTTCTAGTTCAGTTCTAGTTCAGTTCTAGTTCAGTTCTAGTTCAGTTCTAGTTCAGTTCTAGTTCAGTTCTAGTTCAGTTCTAGTTCAGTTCTAGTTCAGTTCTAGTTCAGTTCTAGTTCAGTTCTAGTTCAGTTCTAGTTCAGTTCTAGTTCAGTTCTAGTTCAGTTCTAGTTCAGTTCTAGTTCAGTTCTAGTTCAGTTCTAGTTCAGTTCTAGTTCAGTTCTAGTTCAGTTCTAGTTCAGTTCCTAGTTCAGTTCTAGTTCAGTTCTAGTTCAGTTCTAGTTCAGTTCTAGTTCAGTTCTAGTTCAGTTCTAGTTCAGTTCTAGTTCAGTTCTAGTTCAGTTCTAGTTCAGTTCAGTTAGTTCAGTTCTAGTTCAGTTCTAGTTCAGTTTAGCTCAGTTCTAGTTCAGTTCTAGTTCTATCTATTAAGTCTTCATTATCCGATACAATTCATCTATATTCGGCCATTAACTTTTCTCTTTAACTAATGAATTTGCTAAACAATTTCTTTTTTTGCAGCCCTTTTAATGGTGTAAAAATGTTTATGAAATATTTGTTATGCAGCTGGCATTTTTGGCTTTAATGCTATGGCTGCCTATAGCTGGCGTATCATCATACAAGCGCAATTATGAAGCTAAATATACCAAAGCAAATGTACCTCTATGGAAACAAAGGGTAAATAACATACTCTAACTCACCACCTCAACACTTTCTCATTTGTCTAAACATATCTAACAAACTTTCCAACATTGTACACATACTGTATCTTTAAAACCACATTAATTCATTCATCCATCATCCATCTGCACTAAGAAAGTTTCCCAAAAATAAAACAAAACAAAATTTAAATTTATTCCCTCACTCTGTCTGTTATCTAGGCTTGCGAGAAGGCCCAAAAATATAAGGCCAATTCTCATTATGTTGTGATGATAAGGGTGACGTTAAATGTTTACCAGGTTGGCAGGGAGATTTATGTCAAGTACCCATGTGTCGTAAAGGTTGTGATCCCATGAATGGTGAGTAATATTGCAAACAGTAGACAACAGTCACACATCCACTTACATGTCTATAAACAGGCATATTTAAATGGGCTCAAACAATACATACATATCTGTAAGACTTATGTTAAGATAGAGAAGCTCAATTAAATGGTCATTGTAATTTAGAGGCATAATGAGTGAAAAAGGTGGGAAGTAAAGGAGTGTAAAGACTAAGCATCATATAGTCTGTAGTCCAGACTATACTTTAGGCTGCAATCCAAAATTTTGTGATCTGAACTAGAATAGAACTCGAACAGAACTAGAACAGAACTAGATCAGAGCTAGAACAGAACTAGAACATAACTAGAACAGAACTAGAACTGACTAGAACTGACTAGAACTGAACTAGAACTGAACTAGAACTGAACTAGAACTGAACTAGAACTGAACTAGAACTGACTAGAACTGAACTAGAACTGAACTAGAACTGACTAGAACTAAACTAGAACTGAACTAGAACTGAACTAGAACTGAACTAGAACTGACTAAACTGAACTAGAACTGAAACTAGAACTGAACTAGAACTGAACTAGAACTGAACTAGAACTGAACTAGAACTGAACTAGAACTGAACTAGAACTAAACTAGAACTGAACTAGAACTGAAACTAGAACTGAACTAGAACTGAACTAGAACTGAACTAGAACTGAACTAGAACTGAACTAGAACTGAACTAGAACTGAACTAGAACTGAACTAGAACTGACTACTAGAACTGAACTAGAACTGAACTAGAACTGAACTAGAACTGAACTAGAACTGAACTAGAACTGAACTAGAACTGAACTAGAACTGAACTAGAACTGAACTAGAACTGAACTAGAACTGAACTAGAACTGAACTAGAACTGAACTAGAACTGAACTAGAACTGAACTAGAACTGAACTAGAACTGAACTAGAACTGAACTAGAACTGAACTAGAACTGAACTAGAACTGAACTAGAACTGAACTAGAACTGAACTAGAACTGAACTAGAACTGAACTAGAACTGAACTAGAACTGACTAGAACTGAACTAGAACTGAACTAGAACTGAACTAGAACTGAACTAGAACTGAACTAGAACTGAACTAGAACTGACTAGAACTACTAGAACTGAACTAGAACTGAACTAGAACTGAACTAGAACTGAACTAGAACTGAACTAGATCTGTTTTTATTTTCTTAAAATTATTCATGCCTTTAAATCTCTGTCTTTGTATTCGAATGTCTCATTGTGTCGAAAGTTTCAACACTTACTTAAGTTTTCAAGAATGTTTGCGTGTGTATGTATGTGTGTATGTTTATTTGAAAACGTGTTAGTGTCATTGTCTATACAAGCTCATGTGTGTTGAAAGGGAACTTGTTGGTAAATTTTGTTTGTAGGCTATTGTCAACGTCCTGGTGAATGTCGTTGCCGCATTGGTTACACTGGAGAATTGTGTGACAAATGCATTCCTTTGCCCGGATGTCAACATGGTGACTGCACAAAACCATTTGAATGCATATGCCGCCCTGGTTGGGATGGACTCTTTTGTACGGAACGTAAGTTTGTGGCAAGAACTTTAAACTAAAACTTTTCTAAGATTATAAAACTTATTGTTGCAAAAATATTATAATTTTGTTGCTTTTTTGGTTCGTTACTTTAGCCACATGTCGCCAGGGTTGCCACAATACACGTGGCTACTGTGAGGCTCCTGGTGAGTGTCGTTGTCGTATTGGCTGGGCTGGTCGTAATTGCAGTGATTGTTCTGTTCTGCCGGGATGTCAGCATGGCACTTGCAGTAAGCCTTTAGAGTGTCAATGTTTACCTGGTTACACCGGTCTGCTGTGTCAGACACGTAAGTTAATGTTAAAAATTTTAATTAAGTTTTTTATTATTATTAATATTAAAAATATGTTGTTTATGGTTTTTTTGTTCTACTATAGCGATTTGTAATGCAGATTGCCACAAGCAACATGGTTACTGCAAAAGACCAGGAGAGTGCAGGTGAGTGGAGAAGATTTTTTTAATTTTAAATGTTGTTTATATATTTTTTAATGATTTTGTTTATTTCTGTAGGTGTAAAGTAGGCTGGACAGGTGCCAATTGTGACAAATGTTTCCCCTATCCTGGATGTGTTAATGGAGACTGTGAAAAAACCCTGGGAGTGTAACTGCAAACCGGGTTGGGGTGGAATTTTATGTGATGAAAGTGAGAAAACAGATTCAACTATGACTACATTATATAATAGTCCATAGGCTAGACTATAGGCTACATTATAAACTGGACAGTTCTTATTCAGTTTTAATTCAGTTCAGTTCTAGTTCAGTTCTAGTTCAGTTCTAGTTCAGTTCTAGTTCAGTTCTAGTTTAGTTCTAGTTCAGTTCTAGTTCAGTTCTAGTTCAGTTCTAGTTCAGTTCTAGTTCAGTTCTAGTTCAGTTCTAGTTTAGTTCTAGTTCAGTTCTAGTTCAGTTCTAGTTCAGTTCTAGTTCAGTTCTAGTTCAGTTCTAGTTCAGTTCTAGTTCAGTTCTAGTTCAGTTCTAGTTTAGTTCTAGTTCAGTTCTAGTTCAGTTCTAGTTCAGTTCTAGTTCAGTTCTAGTTCAGTTCTAGTTCAGTTCTAGTTCAGTTCTAGTTCAGTTCTAGTTCAGTTCTAGTTCAGTTCTAGTTCAGTTCCAGTTCAGTTCTAGTTTAGTTCTAGTTCAGTTCTAGTTCAGTTCTAGTTCAGTTCTAGTTCAGTTCTAGTTCAGTTCTAGTTCAGTTCTAGTTCAGTTCTAGTTCAGTTCTAGTTCAGTTCTAGTTCAGCTCTAGTTCAGTTCTAGTTCAGTTCTAGTTTAGTTCTAGTTCAGTTCTAGTTCAGTTCTAGTTCAGTTCTAGTTCAGTTCTAGTTCAGTTCTAGTTCAGTTCTAGTTCAGTTCTAGTTCAGTTCTAGTTCAGTTCTAGTTCAGTTCTCGTTCAGTTCCAGTTCAGTTAGTTTAGTTCTAGTTCAGTTCTAGTTCAGTTCTAGTTCAGTTCTAGTTCAGTTCTAGTTCAGTTCTAGTTCAGTTCTAGTTCAGTTCTAGTTCAGTTCTAGTTCAGTTCTAGTTCAGTTCTAGTTCAGTTCTAGTTCAGTTCTAGTTCAGTTCTAGTTCAGTTCTAGTTCAGTTCTAGTTCAGTTCTAGTTCAGTTTCTAGTTCAGTTCTAGTTCAGTTCTAGTTCAGTTCTAGTTCAGTTCTAGTTCAGTTCTAGTTCAGTTCTAGTTCAGTTCTAGTTCAGTTCTAGTTCAGTTCTAGTTCAGTTCTAGTTCTGTTCTAGTTCTGTTCTAGTTCTGTTCTAGTTCTGTTCTAGTTCTGTTCTAGTTCTGTTCTAGTTCTGTTCTAGTTCTGTTCTAGTTCTGTTCTAGTTCTGTTCTAGTTCTGTTCTAGTTCTGTTCTAGTTCTGTTCTAGTTCTGTTCTAGTTCTGTTCTAGTTCTGTTCTAGTTCTGTTCTAGTTCTGTTCTAGTTCTGTTCTAGTTCTGTTCTAGTTCTGTTCTAGTTCTGTTCTAGTTCTGTTCTAGTTCTGTTCTAGTTCTGTTCTAGTTCTGTTCTAGTTCTGTTCTAGTTCTGTTCTAGTTCTGTTCTAGTTCTGTTCTAGTTCTGTTCTAGTTCTGTTCTAGTTCTGTTCTAGTTCTGTTCTAGTTCTGTTCTAGTTCTGTTCTAGTTCTGTTCTAGTTCTGTTCTAGTTCTGTTCTAGTTCTGTTCTAGTTCTGTTCTAGTTCTGTTCTAGTTCTGTTCTAGTTCTGTTCTAGTTCTGTTCTAGTTCTGTTCTAGTTCTGTTCTAGTTCTGTTCTAGTTCTGTTCTAGTTCTAGTTCTGTTCCAGTTCTGTTCTAGTTCTGTTCTAGTTCTGTTCTAGTTCTGTTCTAGTTCTGTTCTAGTTCTGTTCTAGTTCTGTTCTAGTTCTGTTCTAGTTCTGTTCTAGTTCTGTTCGAGTTCTGTTCTAGTTCTAGTTCTGTTCTGGTTCTGTTCTAGTTCTGTTCTAGTTCTGTTCTAGTTCTGTTCTAGTTCTGTTCTAGTTCTGTTCTAGTTCTGTTCTAGTTCTGTTCTAGTTCGTTCTAGTTCAGTTCTAGTTCAGTTCTAGTTCAGTTCTAGTCAGTTCTAGTTCAGTTCTAGTTCAGTTCTAGTTCAGTTCTAGTTCAGTTCTAGTTCAGTTCTAGTTCAGTTCTAGTCAGTCTAGTTCAGTTCTAGTTCAGTTCTAGTTCAGTTCTAGTTCAGTTCTAGTTCAGTTCTAGTTCAGTTCTAGTTCAGTTCTAGTCAGTTCTAGTTCAGTTCTAGTTCAGTTCTAGTTCAGTTCTAGTTCAGTTCTAGTTCAGTTCTAGTTCAGTTCTAGTTCAGTTCTAGTTCAGTTCTAGTTCAGTTCTAGTTCAGTTCTAGTTCAGTTCTAGTTCAGTTCTAGTTCAGTTCTAGTTCAGTTCTAGTTCAGTTCTAGTTCAGTTTCTAGTTCAGTTCTAGTTCAGTTCTAGTTTCAGTTCTAGTTCAGTTCTAGTCAGTTCTAGTTCAGTTCTAGTTCAGTTCTAGTTCAGTTCTAGTTCAGTTCTAGTTCAGTTCTAGTTCAGTTCTAGTTCAGTTCTAGTTCAGTTCTAGTTCAGTTCTAGTTCAGTTCTAGTTCAGTTCTAGTTCAGTTCTAGTCAGTTCTAGTTCAGTTCTAGTTCAGTTCTAGTTCAGTTCTAGTTCAGTTCTAGTTCAGTTCTAGTTCAGTTCTAGTTCAGTTCTAGTTCAGTTCTAGTTCAGTTCTAGTTCAGTTCTAGTTTAGTTCTAGTTTAGTTCTAGTTCAGTTCTAATTCAGTTCTAGTTCAGTTCTAGTTCAGTTCTAGTTCAGTTCTAGTTCAGTTCTAGTTCAGTTCTAGTTCAGTTCTAGTTCAGTTCTAGTTCAGTTCTAGTTCAGTTCTAGTTCAGTTCTAGTTCAGTTCTAGTTCAGTTCTAGTTCAGTTCTAGTTCAGTTCTAGTTCAGTTCTAGTTCAGTTCTAGTTCAGTTCTAGTTCAGTTCTAGTTCAGTTCTAGTACAGTTCTAGTTCAGTTGTAGTTTCTAAAATTAAAGGATTAATTTTGTATTTTTCATCTAGAATTAACCTACTGCAAGGATCATCCCAATATCTGTGAAAATGGCGGCAGATGTCTCTCCCTGACCAAGGAAGACGGCAGTTATCGTTGCCACTGTAAACAGGGTTATTTGGGTAAAAATTGTGAAATTATAGATGAGTTCCTGTTGACCTCAACAGCGGCGCCACGCATCACACCACCACCATTAATCACTTCAGAGGAGGAGGATGATGAGGATACAATTGAATACTTAAATGATGAAAACGAGGTTCTTAGTATTACGAAAGAAACGGAGAAGAACAAAGATGTAATAAAGTTAAAGAAAAATGAGACATTGGAGGGAACTAAGGGAGTAGCTGGAGTAAATGTGACAGATCAAAAGAAAGTGGAAAATGTGAACCTAAATATGAGTCTCAGTGGTAATCAGGGGAATGGAACTGAAGTTAATATTACTAATAATATGGAGAAAGTAGAGATAAAACCGGACTTATTAAGGAACATGACTTTAGATAAGAAAGTCGATAACAAAACGGAGGAGTTTGTGACTTTACCCACATTTAATGATATTTCAGCAGCCGATATTATAGGAACAGCAACAGCTTCTACACAACTGCCGCAACTAAAAGAATCCAAGAAGAGTGCAACTAAAACCCCAACACCAGATTCCAATATAATGATCATAAATAAACTAAAACAACTGCTACAATAAAACCTAGTACCTCTGCGACTTCCACAAAAATCAAAATTTCTACCACAAGTTCTACCACTCTCTCACCCTTAAGTAAATTAGATAATGATAAACATCTGCATACTATGCCCCTAAAATCCACAGAAACGAATCAAAAAACCGAAGAGGAAGGACGATGATGAAGAGTGTAACGATGATAATGATGACGAGTGTGAATATGAGGATGAAGATGATGAGGAAGATGATGATGATGATTAGGATTTCTATAGTCAATAGTCATATATATGTATTTAACAATTTAGCCATTTTTATTTTATTTATTATAAATAATTTATTTAAAATATTTATTAAAATAAACCGTAAGACTTAATCCCTTATATATTAACAATTTTTTTATTATTTGTAAAAAAATCTACAGCAATTTATTTAAAAACCTTTAAAACACCTCAGCTGTTTATTTAATTTATCTATTACCTCTTTCAAACTTAAGATTAATTGCTACCCCCTCTTCGGGAACTAGGGAAACATAATTTAAATAAAATTTCCACAAATTCCCTTAACACTTTGCTGCATTTTCCAGCAAAATTAATCAAGGCAGCAGTTTGGCCCCTATTTACTCTACAGCCCCTTTATAGCAAGTCATACCTGGTCTCTCCCCAAAAGCTTTTAAGACTTCCTAAACAATTAATATAAACATACACTACATTTTTTTCCTCTCAAGAAAATTAATAAAATATGCAAGTAGTAAAAAAAGGATTTTATAACTTTCGTTACATTTTTTTCTCCTTCACTTAAAGTGTGTGTGTGTGTGCTCCTCTCATGCTCAATTAATTCTAAAGTCCTGATAAGGTAAATGATGGCAGCCCGAATGGAGCCTTTTTTCCATGTTCCCAAGTAAACAATTTGTAAGTAGATTTTTATAACATTAAAGTACGTGCTAAAGTTAAAATGTCAGCATAAGGAGAAAAAAATGATGATGATGGTTAAATAAAAATGAGGCATAAGACATGCAACCACGCATGTGGCAGGTAACAGTAGCAAAATAAAAAAAAACTATCGAGGTTAAATAAAAACTGAAAATACACTTAAGATTCCTTAAAGAAATCTTTATAAATAATTTAAAAAAGTAACCAGGATGCAAATCAGATAAAGATATCTACAACAGGAACTATCTACTGACTATAATTTAAATTATAGACCAAAATATGCTATCGACCAGATTACCGATTATTTCTAATTAAGTTCTAGTTCAGTTTAGTTCTGGTCAGTTCTAGTTCAGTTCTGTTCAGTTCTAGTTCTAGTTCTGTTCTAGTCTGTTCTAGTTCTGTTTCTAGTTCTGTTCTAGTTCTGTTCTAAGTTCTGTTCTAGTTCTGTTCTAGTTCTGTTCTAGTCTGTTCTTATTTTCTGTCTAGTTCTGTTCTAGTTTCTGTTCTAACTTCTGGTTCTAGTTCTGTTCTAGTTCTGTTCTAGTTCTGTTCTATGTTCTGTTCTAGTTCTGTTCTAGTTCTGTTCTAGTTCTGTTCTAGTTCTGTTCTAGTTCTGTCTATGTTCTGTCTAGTTCTGTTCTGTCTAGTTCTGTCTAGTTCTGTTCTAGTTTCTGTTGTCTAGTTCTGTTCTAGGTTCTGTTCTAGTTCTGTTCTAGTTTTCTAGTTCTGTTCTAGGTCGTTCTAGTTCTAGTTCTTGTTCTAGTATCTAGTTTCTAGTTCTGTTCTAGTTCTGTTCTAGGTTCTGTTCTAGTTCTGTTCTAGTTCTGTTCTAGTTTCTGTTCTAGTTGCTGTTCTAAGTTCTGTTCTAGTTCTGTTCTAGTTCTGTTCTAGTTCTGTTCTAGTTCTGTTCTAATTCTGTGTCTAGTTCTGTTCTAAGTTCTGTTCTAGTTCTGTTCCTAGTTCTGTTCCTAGTTCCTGTTCCTAGTTCTGTTCTAGTTCTGTTCTAGTTCTGTTCTAGTTCTGTTCTAGTTGCTGTTCTAGTTCTGTGTCTAGTTCTGTTCTAGTTCTGTTCTAGGTTCTGTTCTAGTTCTGTTCTAATATCTGTTTCTAGTTCTGTTCTATGTTCTGTTCTAGTTCTGTTTCCAGTTCTGTTCTAGTTTCTGTTCTAGAAGTTCTGTTCTTAGTTCTGTTCTAGTTCTGCTCAAGTTCTGTTCTAGTTCTGTTCTGTTCTAGTTCTGTTCTAGTTCTGTTCTAGTTCTGTTCTAGTTCTGTTCTAGTTCTGTTCTAGTTCTGTTCTAGTTCTGTTCTAGTTCTGTTCTAGTTCTGTTCTAGTTCTGTTCTAGTTCTGTTCTAGTTCTGTTCTAGTTCTGTTCTAGTTCTGTTCTAGTTCTGTTCTAGTTCTGTTCTAGTTCTGTTCTAGTTCTGTTCTAGTTCTGTTCTAGTTCTGTTCTAGTTCTGTTCTAGTTCTGTTCTAGTTCTGTTCTAGTTCTGTTCTAGTTCTGTTCTAGTTCTGTTCTAGTTCTGTTCTAGTTCTGTTCTAGTTCTGTTCTAGTTCTGTTCTAGTTCTGTTCTAGTTCTGTTCTAGTTCTGTTCTAGTTCTGTTGTAGTTCTGTTCTAGTTCTGTTCTAGTTCTGTTCTAGTTCTGTTCTAGTTCTAGTTGAGTTCTACTTGAGTTCTATTAGGGTTCTAGTCGAGTTCTAATTGAGTTCTAGTTGAGTTCTAGTTGAGTTCTAGTTAAGTTCTAGTTGAGTTCTAGTTAAGTTCTAGTTGAGTTATAGTTCAGTTCTAGTCATAGTGTAGTCATAGTCTAGTCATAGTGTAGTCATAGTGTAGTCATAGTCTAGTCATAGTCTAGTCATAGTCTAGTCATAGTCTAGTCATAGTCTAGTCATAGTCTAGTCATAGTCTAGTCATAGTCTAGTCATAGTCTAGTCATAGTCTAGTCATAGTCTAGTCATAGTCTAGTCATAGTCTAGTCATAGTCTAGTCATAGTCTAGTCATAGTCTAGTCATAGTCTAGTCATAGTCTAGTCATAGTCTAGTCATAGTCTAGTCATAGTCTAGTCATAGTCTAGTCATAGTCTAGTCATAGTCTAGTCATAGTCTAGTCATAGTCTAGTCATAGTCTAGTCATAGTCTAGTCATAGTCTAGTCATAGTCTAGTCATAGTCTAGTCATAGTCTAGTCATAGTCTAGTCATAGTCTAGTCATAGTCTAGTCTATAGTCTAGTCATAGTTAGTCATAGTCTAGTCATAGTCTAGTCATAGTTAGTCATAGTCTAGTCATAGTCTAGTCATAGTCTAGTCATAGTCTAGTCATAGTCTAGTCATAGTCTAGTCATAGTCTAGTCATAGTCTAGTCATAGTCTAGTCATAGTCTAGTCATAGTCTAGTCATAGTCTAGTCCAATCTAGTATAGTCTAGTCATAGTCTAGTCATAGTCTAGTCATAGTCTAGTCATAGTCTATCATAGTCTAGTCATAGTCTAGTCATAGTCCTAGTCATAGTCTAGTCATGGTCTAGTCATAGTCTAGTCAAAGTCTATTCATAGTCTAGTCATAGAGTTGTCATAGTTCTTTTTGTATCTTATATCTTCCTTCACCCTTTAAATTATTTTTAAAAACACACCAATAATATAAACAAAATGTTTCAAAAACTACAAAATATGTGTCGCTGATCATAAATTTTCTTGAAATTTTTAATTACATATTTTCTTTACTCTCAGCATTGCATATCATAAAAATTTTTCTTCATTTATGAGAGTATATACCGGGAAAATCGGCTTCCTCTACTCTCCCCTAATAATTGAGTATAGCATTTAAATTCTTAAATAAACTACAAAATTTTTCTTATTTATTGTTTAAATGATTTAGAAAATTTTCAACAAGTTGTCTCAGTTTCCAACCAACCAAGCGAGTGATCAAAATGTGTGTATTCTGAAAGCGGAGGGCGTGATTGTGCGATCGTGTGTGTGGTATTTCTTATGCATTCTAAAAATAATTAATTTCGAATATAAATAACAATAAAAAAAACAGAAAAATATTAAACAAAGAAAATTTTTGTTTTTATAAAGAAGAAAACAGTTTAAATTTTTTAATAAAAGAAATCAAGTGAAAGTAGCAGAAAAATGCCGCATAAGAAAAATGTAATTTTTTAAAAATATGAAAGAAAGTGATAAAAATTTTGCGAATATTGGTTTTAAAATGATCAAATAATAAATATTAAAAAATATAAAATTAAACATTTGTTTAATTATAAAATAAAATGTTCCACGGTGACAAGTTTAAAACCAACATTTTTAATTTCCTCAGATTTTTAAATAATTTTTTTTTAACATTTACATTGTTGGCCAACAATTAAAAATAAATCTCGTAAAGACGCAAAATATTTGAGAATGAAGTGAAAATAAACGTATTTTAGTTTTATGAAAACATTCTTCGAATACTTTTCAAAAAAGTAACGACAATTTGTTTTTGAGTAAAAGTGTGTTAAATGCAAACAGTTGCGGTGAAATGTTGACAAAAAACCCAACAAACAATTCATATCATAAAACTAGGATATAGATTAGACTAGACTATGACTAGACTGTGACTAGACTATGACTAGACTATGACTAGACTATGACTAGACTATGACTAGACTATGACTAGACTATGACTAGGACTATGACTAGCTATGACTAACTAGACTAGACTATGACTAGACTATGACTAGACTATGACTAGACTATGAACTAGACTATGACTAGATATGACTAGACTATGGACTAGACTATGACTAGACTATGACTAGACTATGACTAGGACTATGACTAGACTATGACTAGACTATGACTAGACTATGACTAGACTATGACTAGACTATGACTAGACTATGACTAACTAATAGACTAGACTATGACTAGACTATGACTAGACTAGGACTATGACTAGACTATGACTAGGACTATGACTAGACTATGACTAGACTATGACTAGACTATGACTAGACTATGACTAGACTATGACTAGACTATGACTAGACTATGACTAGACTATGACTAGACTATGACTAGACTATGACTAGACTATGACTAGACTATGACTAGATATGACTAGACTATGACTAGACTATTGACTAGACTATGACTAGACTATGACTAGACTATGACTAGACTATGACTAGACTATGACTAGACTATGACTAGACTATGACTAGACTATGACTAGACTATGACTAGACTCTGACTAGACTATGACTAGACTATGACTAGCTATGACTAGACTATGACTAGGACTATGACTAGACTATGACTAGACTATGACTAGACTATGACTAGACTATGACTAGACTATGACTAGACTATGACTAGACTATGACTAGACTATGACTAGACTATGACTAGACTATGACTAGACTATGACTAGACTATGACTAGACTATGACTAGACTATGACTAGACTATGACTAGACTATGACTAGACTATGACTAGACTATGACTAGACTATGACTAGACTATGACTAGACTATGACTAGACTATGACTAGACTATGACTAGACTATGACTATGACTAGACTATGACTAGACTATGACTAGACTATGACTAGACTATTTCTAGACTATGACTAGACTATGACCAGACTATGACTAGACTATGACTAGACTATGACTAGAATATGACTAGACTATGACTAGACTATGACTACACTATGACTACACTATGACTAGACTATGACTAGACTATGACTAGACTATGACTAGACTATGACTAGACTATGACTACACTATGACTACACTATGACCACACTATGACTACACTATGACTACACTATGACTACACTATGACTAGACTATGGCTACACTATAACTACGCTATGGCTACACTATGACTAAACTATGACTTAATTGAAAAATCTACAATATTCAGCGCCATTTCGTATGTTAAATGTCATTAAATATTTACATCCATATTATTTTTTATAAAATCTTTAGCTAATTGCTTCTTGTCATTTAATATTTAATATTTAATACTTTCTACTTCTAATAGACTTTTCATTCTTAAAAAATCTTTCATTTCAATTTGTTTTTGACACCTTCAACACGTCACCGCAAATTACTTGAAATTTTCTTTAAATGCCACAAACTGTCAATACATTTCAACATACACATCAAAAAATTTGTCTCAATAATATTTTTTAAATGAAACCTAAGTGCAAAGTGTGTTAATGTGTTTAAAAATAGAACAGAAATTGTTTTTCTGCTGTATTTTTAAATTATTTTGGTTTATTATTTAAAATAAGAGAATTTTTGTAAAAATTATTTATTTTCCTTGTAGAAAATATCTTGTTTTGAACAAAATAATAGACATATTTTTTTTGCCTTAATGTATTTGGGCATTTGCTCCAATTAAATTTTAAATAAATACATACATACACTCATACATATGTATATAATTGTGTAGTCTGTTATATTTTATTGTCAGGGAGGCATTGAAGAGCAAGTTTTTCTTAAGCAATAGATCTAAATAATCATGACTTATTGGCCGTAAACATTATAAAATAAAACCTTTGGGGTGGGGGGATTGTTTGTTTATAGACAGGACCACATTGTTTGGTCGTAGACAGGACCATATAATATAGACTAGGACTATACCCAGTCTATAGTCTAGTCTATAGTCTAGTCTATAGTCTAGTCTATAGTCTAGTCTATAGTCTAGTCTATAGTCTAGTCTATAGTCTAGTCAGTCTTAGTCTAGTCTAGTCTATAGTCTAGTCTATAGTCTAGTCTATAGTCTAGTCTATAGTCTAGTCTATAGTCTAGTCTAGTATAGTATAGTCTAGTCTATAGTCTAGTCTATAGTCTAGTCTATAGTCTAGTCTATAGTCTAGTCTAAGTCTAGTCTATAGTCTAGTCTATAGTCTAGTCTATAGTCTAGTCTATAGTCTAGTCTATAGTCTAGTCTATAGTCTAGTCTATAGTCTAGTCTATAGTCTAGTCTATAGTCTAGTCTCTAGTCTAGTCTAGTCTATAGTCTAGTCTATAGTCTAGTCTATAGTCTAGTCTATAGTCTAGTCTATAGTCTAGTCTATAGTCTAGTCATAGTCTAGTCAGTCTAGTCTATAGTCTAGTCTATAGTCTAGTCTATAGTCTAGTCTATAGTCTAGTCTATAGTCTAGTCTATAGTCTAGTCTATAGTCTAGTCTATAGTCTAGTCTATAGTCTAGTCTATAGTCTAGTCTATAGTCTAGTCTATAGTCTAGTCTATAGTCTAGTCTATAGTCTAGTCTATAGTCTAGTCTATAGTCTAGTCTATAGTCTAGTCTATAGTCTAGTCTATAGTCTAGTCTATAGTCTAGTCTATAGTCTAGTCTATAGTCTAGTCTATAGTCTAGTCTATAGTCTAGTCTATAGTCTAGTCTATAGTCTAGTCTATGTCTAGTCTATAGTCTAGTCTATAGTCTAGTCTATAGTCTAGTCTATAGTCTAGTCTATAGTCTAGTCTATAGTCTGTCTATAGTCTAGTCTATAGTCTAGTCTATAGTCTAGTCTATAGTCTAGTCTATAGTCTAGTCTATAGTCTAGTCTATAGTCTAGTCTATAGTCTAGTCTATAGTCTAGTCTATAGTCTAGTCATAGTCTAGTCTATAGTCTAGTCTATAGTCTAGTCTATAGTCTAGTCTATAGTCTAGTCTATAGTCTAGTATATAGTCTAGTCTATAGTCTAGTCTATAGTCTAGTCTATAGTCTCGTCTATATAGTCTAGTCTATAGTCTAGTCTATAGTCTAGTCTATAGTCTAGTCTATAGTCTCGTCTATAGTCTAGTCTATAGTCTAGTCTATAATCTAGTCTATAGTCTAGTCTATAATCTAGTCTATAGTCTAGTCTATAGTCTAGTCTATAGTCTACTCTATAGTATAGTCTATAGTCTAGTCTATAGTCTAGTCTATAGTCTAGTCTATAGTCTAGTCTATAGTCTAGTCTATAGTCTAGTCTATAGTCTAGTCTATAGTCTAGTCTATAGTCTAGTCTAGTCTATAGTCTAGTCTATAGTCTAGTCTATAGTCTAGTCTACAGTCTAGTCTATAGTCTAGTCTACAGTCTAGTCTATAGTCTAGTCTATAGTCTAGTCTTTAGTCTAGTCTATAGTCTAGTCTATAGTCTAGTCTATAGTCTAGTCTATAGTCTAGTCTATAGTCTAGTCTATAGTCTAGTGTGTAGTCTAGTGTATAGTCTAGTGTATAGTCTAGTGTATAGTCTAGTGTATAGTCTAGTCTATAGTCTAGTCTAGTCTAGTCTATAGTCTAGTCTATAGTCTAGTCTATAGGACCACATTGCTTTGGTCGTAGACAGGACCATAGAATATAGACTAGACTATATCTAGTCTATAGTCTAGTCTATAGTCTAGTCTATAGTCTAGTCTATAGTCTAGTCTATAGTCTAGTCTATAGTCTAGTCTGTAGTCTAGTCTATAGTCTAGTCTATAGTCTAGTCTATAGTCTGGTCTATAGGACCACATTGCTTTGGTCGTAGACAGGACCATAGAATATAGACTAGACTATATCTAGTCTATAGTCTAGTCTATAGTCTAGTCTATAGTCTAGTCTATAGTCTAGTCTATAGTCTAGTCTATAGTCTAGTCTATAGTCTAGTCTATAGTCTAGTCTATAGTCTAGTCTATAGTCTAGTCTATAGTCTAGTCTATAGTCTAGTCTATAGTCTAGTCTATAGTCTAGTCTATAGTCCAGTCTATAGTCTAGTCTATAGTCCAGTCTATAGTCTAGTCTATAGTCTATTCTATAATCTATTCTATAATCTATTCTATAGTCTAGTCTATAGTCTATTCTATAGTCTATTCTATAGTCTAGTCTATAGTCTAGTCTATAGTCCAGTCTATAGTCTATTCTATAGTCTATTCTATAGTCTAGTCTATAGTCTAGTCTATAGTCTAGTCTATAGTCTAGTCTATAGTCTAGTCTATAGTCTAGTCTATAGTCTAGTCTATAGTCTAGTCTATAGTCTAGTCTAAAGTCTAGTCTATAGTCTAGTCTATAGTCTAGTCTATAGTCTAGTCTATAGTCTAGTCTATAGTCTAGTCTATAGTCTAGTCTATAGTCTAGTCTATAGTCTGGTCTATAGTCTAGTCTATAGTCTATTCTATAGTCTATTCTATAGTCTAGTCTATAGTCTAGTCTATAGTCTATTCTATAGTCTAGTCTGTAGTCTAGTCTATAGTCTAGTCTATAGTCTAGTCTATAGTCTAGTCTATAGTCTAGTCTATAGTCTAGTCTATAGTCTAGTCTATAGTCTAGTCTATAGTCTAGTCTATAGTCTAGTCTATAGTCTAGTCTATAGTCTAGTATATAGTCTAGTCTATAGTCTAGTCTCTAGTCTATATAGTCTAGTATATAGTCTAGTCTATAGTCTAGTCTATAGTCTAGTCTATAGTCTAGTCTATAGTCTAGTCTATAGTCTAGTCTATAGTCTAGTCTATAGTCTAGTCTATAGTCTAGTCTATAGTCTAGTCTATAGTCTAGTCTATAGTCTAGTCTATAGTCTAGTCTAGTCTATAGTCTAGTCTAGTCTATAGTCTAGTCTATAGACTAGTCTATAGTCTAGTCTATAGTCTAGTCTATAGTCTAGTCTATATGTAGATAAATTTTGCTTTTGAATAAAATGATTAATGTTTTGCCATTTCTCCTTTATTGATTTCTCGCTTAATTGGTTAATGGCTGAAAATTATTCCGCAGACGCGTGCCAAATATTTATAAATGTATATTTATACATACATACATATATTCATTCACATGTATGTTTATACTCACAAAAACATTTACAACACTTTTATGCGTGTCAGCCAGCCACAATTTGTGAAATAATTAGCGTGAACGAAAAATTTAGGGCCAAAAATACAATTTAAGACAAAATGTTAACAAAAGATTTATCAACGTAAAAACATGTGTTTGTCGGAGGGTTGGTGGCAAAGCAAGGGGGAGAGAAAGCAAAATATTATAGGAATATCGAGCAGTCGGTGGTGGTGGTAGCAAGAAGAGACGAGGGACTTATTACACCTGTTGATTTTAAGCAACATAAAATAGACTTGGCGGTGCGAAAGTATTAAATGAAAATTATTTTTTAATTGTTTTTTTCGCTGCGATGTTTTGGCCATAGTTGAGGAAAAGTTTTTGTTTAATATGGAAGAGCGGAGTGGAGGAAGCGGGGTAGCAAGAGAAATCAATTAATTATTTGTGTATAGTAAGTTGAGGTGGTGTGTCTGGGCAGGGGATTTAGTTAGAGGATTATTAGTTTACTTTGCGTGTCTTGAAGAAAATATTAAAATGTAATTAAATTAGAAAACTTTTGCCATAATTAGTAAATGATATTGATTTATTTATTATACGCCCAACAAAAACAAACAAATACATTTTTGAAAATTTAATTTTGTTTTAGAAAAATAAGAAAAAACAGCAACATCATCATACTCCGGTCAATACCCCGCCACAGCAGCCGGAGGTGGAGGAATTAACGGAAGATTTAAAGCAATTGAATTTGAGCGTTAAGACAGAGGATGCTAACCTGCCTTATACCATTGCCATGTCCGATATCTATGGCAGATATTTGGTGGCTAAACGTGATTTAAAGCCGGGAGAAATTTTGATCACCGAGAAACCTTTGGCTGTTGGACCTTGTGTCTCAGCAGATCCGGTATGTTTGGGTTGTTATATGCCGGTAACATTGAAGTCCACCCAATATAGGTAAAGTAGTTTGGATTTAAAAATGTTTAACTAAAAACAACTAATTTTATCTATTTCAGATGTCCCTCCTGCCATTGGCCCATGTGTGGTCCTGCCTGTCGCGGCTATCACCAACCCGCAGGTCACTCTACCTACGAATGTGAACTATTAAAAGAGGAAAATACCTCTAAACCTCTCATAGATACCGCTTCCCCGGTGAAAATTAAAAATCTCTATGAACTGGTACTCATCGTCCGTATACTCCTAATGAAACAACATTCACCCGATCTCTATAAACGCATCATGCTGATGGAATCGCATTTAGAAATGCGTAAACTTAATGCCGAACTATGGAGTCATTATGAAAGTAATGTAGTGACATATTTACGTGAAACTTGGCATATGGGCGGACAATTTACCGCCGAAGAAATACATACGATTTGTGGTATTTTGGATGTAAATTGTTTTGAAATTGGTCAAAATTTTGCCAAAGCACGTACTTTATATCCTAGTGCTTTCCTATTGGCTCACGATTGTTGTCCGAACACCTCGCACACAGATGATCCCAAGACATATGATATAATTTTGCGCACCTCGAGGGCGGTGAAGAAGGGAGAGGCCTTGACCTTGAGTTATGCCTATACACTGCAGGTGGGAGCCAGAGAGGAGCTTTACTTTTTATTTATTGCTCTCTTAATTGCTTAAGCTTTCTATTTGCAGCTTTTAACAATGTGTTCCTAATCTGCTATTTTAACGGGCTTTCCTCTGGGGCATTCAGTTCTCAGAAATTTTGAATATTTTGATTCTTAATAATTGAATTTTTTGTTCACTTCTTTCTCAGGGCACTTTAAAACGACGAGATTTTATGCAAGCTGGTAAATTGTTTTGGTGCTGCTGTAAACGTTGCTCGGATCCTTACGAATTGGGCACCGACTGCAGCGCTATTAGGTGTATGAAATGCAAGAAGGGTTTCATCAGGGCTACAAAGCCTTTGGAGCAGGAAGCTGATTGGAAGTAAGTTTGAGGAAAAACTTTTTCTATAGTCTAGTCTATAGTCTAGTCTATAGTCTAGTCTATAGTCTAGTCTATAGTCTAGTCTATAGTCTAGTCTATAGTCTAGTCTATAGTCTAGTCTATAGTCTAGTCTATAGTCTAGTCTATAGTCTAGTCTATAGTCTAGTCTATAGTCTAGTCTATAGTCTAGTCTAGTCTAGTCTATAGTCTAGTCTATAGTCTAGTCTATAGTCTAGTCTATAGTCTAGTCTATAGTCTAGTCTATAGTCTAGTCTATAGTCTAGTCTATAGTCTAGTCTATAGTCTAGTCTATAGTCTAGTCTATAGTCTAGTCTATAGTCTAGTCTATAGTCTAGTCTATAGCCTAGTCTATAGTCTAGTCTATGTCTAGTCTATAGTCTAGTCTATAGTCTAGTCTATAGTCTAGTCTATAGTCTAGTCTATAGTCTAGTCTATAGTCTAGTCTATAGTCTAGTCTATAGTCTAGTCTATAGTCTAGTCTATAGTCTAGTCTATAGTCTAGTCTAGTCTATAGTCTAGTCTATAGTCTAGTCTATAGTCTAGTCTATAGTCTAGTCTATAGTCTAGTCTATAGTCTAGTCTATAGTCTAGTCTATAGTCTAGTCTATAGTCAGTCTATAGTCTAGTCTATAGTCTAGTCTATAGTCTAGTCTATAGTCTAGTCTATAGTCTATTCTATAGTCTAGTCTATAGTCTAGTCTATAGTCTAGTCTATAGTCTAGTCTATAGTCTAGTCTATAGTCTAGTCTATAGTCTAGTCTATAGTCTAGTCTATAGTCTAGTCTATAGTCTAGTCTATAGTCTAGTCTATAGTCTAGTCTATAGTCTAGTCTATAGTCTAGTCTATAGTCTAGTCTATAGTCTAGTCTATAGTCTAGTCTATAGTCTAGTCTATAGTCTAGTCTATAGTCTAGTCCTATAGTCTGGTCTTAGTCTATAGTCTAGTCTATAGTCTAGTCTATAGTCTAGTCTATAGTCTAGTCTATAGTCTAGTCTATAGTCTAGTCTATAGTCTAGTCTATAGTCTAGTCTATAGTCTAGTCTATAGTCTAGTCTATAGTCTAGTCTATAGTCTAGTCTATAGTCTAGTCTATAGTCTAGTCTATAGTCTAGTCTATAGTCTAGTCTATAGTCTAGTCTATAGTCTAGTCTATAGTCTAGTCTATAGTCTAGTCTATAGTCTAGTCTATAGTCTAGTCTATAGTGTCTATGGTTAGTCTATAGTCTAGTCTATAGTCTAGTCTATAGTCTAGTCTATAGTCTAGTCTATAGTCTAGTCTATAGTCTAGTCTATAGTCTAGTCTATAGTCTAGTCTATAGTCTAGTCTATAGTCTAGTCTATAGTCCAGTCTATAGTCTAGTCTATAGTCTAGTCTATAGTCTAGTCTATAGTCTAGTCTATAGTCTAGTCTATAGTCTAGTCTATAGTCTAGTCTATAGTCTAGTCTATAGTCTAGTCTATAGTCTAGTCTATAGTGTAGTCTATAGTCTAGTCTTTAGCTGTCCCGTCAAAACTACAGTAAAACCTGATTAGTGCGGAGGTGAATAAATAATTATTTCGGTCTCTTGTTTTTGTATCATTACAGATGCTCCAGTTGCCCTCAAATCCTATTGGCTCCGGAGGTTTCAAAACTATTGGATAAAATCAACAATGATCTGGAATCAATAGATGTACATGATGTACCCGGCTTGGAAAACTTTTTGAAAAGGTATTAGACTAGCGGAATAACATTCAGTGAAAGAGTTTTTAATATTTAATGATTTTCCAGATATAATGATATCTTGGGTCCTCATCATTATCTCTTACTATCGGCCAAATATTCCCTATGTCAGTTATATGGAAAAATTGACAACTATCTATTACCTCAACTGTCTTTGGAAGATTTACAAAGAAAACAAAGATATTGTAAAGAATTCTTGGAGGTAATAGATGTTTTGGAACCGGGTCTGACAAGATTAAGGGGTCTGATCATGTATGAGTTGCATGCGCCCATTATGATGCTTTCACAGTATATGTTAATGCATAATTTGATAACACGCAAACAATTTAGTCAAAATATTAAAGAAGTCATACAACTTTTGAAGGAAAGTGCCTTGATATTGAAAATGGAACCAGCGGGGTCATCGGAGCATCAAATGGGTTTAGCAGCTGCTGAAGCTTTGGAGAAAATGGGAGTGAATTGAAGATATATTTTTGGAAAATTATTGTTAATTTGTAAATTGGAAAATTTTTTTTACTATTAAAGAAGAAGTATTTTGTTAAATAAAGTTAATTTCACTAAATCAGGTCTCTAAACTGTTCATTCAAAATGGTTACCATAAACCACCTGTTTTAAGTGCAAGTGTTGAACACTTTCAAAACGCAGTTTTCATCTTAAAGATACAAAAAGAAATTGCAAAAAAAATCTTCTCTTATCAACAATTTACCAAAGAACATTATCAAGATATTTAATGCATTCTAATGCCATAAAATACCGTAATTAACATTTAAATGGAGATTTCAACTAATTTGTCATGAAGTGGAATTCACCATTAAATACACTGGAATAAAGAATTAGTAAAAGAAAGAGAAATAAATAAAATAAATTGCTATCACTAAAGGTGAAGATAGATAAGAATAAGAACGACAACTAAATAAATTTGTTTGTAATTTCAAAAATCTGGAATTTTTTCAAATTTAATTAGAATTTTCTTTAGACTTTAATATATAGTCTAGCCTATAGCCTAGTCTATAGTCTAGTCTATAGTCTAGTCTATAGTCTAGCCTATGGTCTAGTCTATAGTCTAATCTATAGTCTAGTCTATAGTCAAGTCTAAAGTCTAGTCTATAGTCTAGCCTATAGCCTAGTCATTAGTCTAGTCTATAGTCCAGTCTATAGTCTAGTCTATAGTCTAGTCTATAGTCTAGTCTATAGTCTAGTCTATAGTCTAGTCTATAGTCTAGTCTATAGTCTAGTCTATAGTCTAGTCTATAGTCTAGTCTATAGTCTAGTTTAGTCTAGTCTGTCTAGTCTATAGTCTAGTCTATAGTCTAGTCTATAGTCTAGTCTATAGTCTAGTCTATAGTCTAGTCTATAGTCTAGTCTATAGTCTAGTCTATAGTCTAGTCTTTAGTCCAGTCTATAGTCTAGTCTATAGTCTAGTCTATAGTCTAGCCTATAGTCTAGTCTATAGTCTAGTCTATAGTTTAGTCTATAGTCTAGTCTATAGTCTAGTCTATAGTCTAGTCTATAGTCTAGTCTATGGTCTAGTCTATAGTCTGGTCTATAGTCTAATCTATAGTCTAGTCTATAGTCTAGTCTATAGTCTAGTCTACAGTCTAGTCTATAGTTTAGTCTATAGTCTAGTCTATAGTCTACTCTATAGTCTAGTCTATAGTCTAGTCTATAGTCTAGTCTATAGTCTAGTCTATAGTCTAGTCTTTAGTCCAGTTTAGTCTATAGTCTAGTCTATAGTCTACTCTATAGTCTAGTCTATAGTCTAGTCTATAGTCTAGTCTATAGTCTAGTCTATAGTCTAGTCTATAGTCTAGTCTATAGTCTAGTCTATGGTCTAGTCTATAGTCTGGTCTATAGTCTAATCTATAGTCTAGTCTATAGTCTAGTCTATAGTCTAGTCTACAGTCTAGTCTATAGTTTAGTCTATAGTCTAGTCTATAGTCTACTCTATAGTCTAGTCTATAGTCTAGTCTATAGTCTAGTCTATAGTCTAGTCTATAGTCTAGTCTATAGTCTAGTCTATAGTCTAGTCTATAGTCTAGTCTATACTCTAGTCTATAGTCTAGTCTATAGTCTTGTCTATAGTCTAGTCTATAGTCTAGTCTATAGTCTAGTCTATAGTCTAGTCTATAGTCTAGTCTATAGTCTAGTCTATAGTCTAGTCTATAGTCTAGTCTATAGTCTAGTCTATAGTCTAGTCTATAGTCTAGTCTATAGTCTAGTCTATAGTCTAGTCTATAGTGTAGTCTATAGTCTAGTCTATAGTCTAGTCTATAGTCTAGTCTATAGTCTAGTCTATAGTCTAGTCTATAGTCTAGTCTATAGTCTAGTCTATAGTCTAGTCTATAGTCTAGTCTATAGTCTAGTCTATAGTCTAGTCTATAGTCTAGTCTATATTCTAGTCTATAGTCTAGTCTATAGTCTAGTCTATAGTCTAGTCTATAGTCTAGTCTATATTCTAGTCTATAGTCTAGTCTATAGTCTAGTCTATAGTCTAGTCTATAGTCTAGTCTATAGTCTAGTCTATAGTCTAGTCTATAGTCTAGTCTATAGTCTAGTCTATAGTAGTCTATAGTCTAGTCTAGTCTAGTCTATAGTCTAGTCTATAGTCTAGTCTATAGTCTAGTCTATAGTCTAGTCTATAGTCTAGTCTATAGTCTAGTCTATAGTCTAGTCTATAGTCTAGTCTATAGTCTAGTCTATAGTCTAGTCTATAGTCTAGTCTATAGTCTAGTCTATAGTCTAGTCTATAGTCTAGTCTATAGTCTAGTCTATAGTCTAGTCTAGTCTAGTCTAGTCTAGTCTATAGTCTAGTCTATAGTCTAGTCTATAGTCTAGTCTATAGTCTAGTCTATAGTCTAGTCTATAGTCTAGTCTATAGTCTAGTCTATAGTCTAGTCTATAGTCTAGTCTATAGTCTAGTCTATAGTCTAGTCTATAGTCTAGTCTATAGTCTAGTCTATAGTCTAGTCTATAGTCTAGTCTATAGTCTAGTCTATAGTCTAGTCTATAGTCTAGTCTATAGTCTAGTCTATAGTCTAGTCTATAGTCTAGTCTATAGTAGGGATGCCAAACGGGAATTCCCGATTCCCGAAAATCCCGGGATTTGAAAGTACCGAAAACCGGGATTTTAAAAAATGTAATCCCGGGAAATTTCGGGATTTTAAAATCCCGAATTTTTAAGTATTTTTCCGCTATTTTATACATTATAAAGTACTAAATAAGAGAATTTAAAAAGTTTTTGGACTTAAGATGACTCTACTAACTTACAAGCTGAAATATCAAAAAAAAAAAGTAAGAATTTCATCTCTACACTCGTACTTGTAAGCCAGTAATGATCGTTAAAGTATTTATCTGGATGGGACCTTATGTAGGGGTAGGGTCAATTATGGACCGAAACACATAAAACTTGGTAGAGAGATTTTGACTCGCATGAAACATATGTGTATCTAATTTCATCGCTATACTCGTATTTTTAAGCCAGTAATGAGCGTTAAAGTCATTTTTTTAACGGGACCTTATATGGGGGTAGGGTCAATTATGAACCGACCCACATAAAAATTGGTAGAGAGGTTTTGGCTCGTCAGGGATTTACGAATATCAAATTTCATTGCTATACTAAATAGGCATAGATACTATCGGATATATAAAAATAACAAGTACGAAATTATAGGCGGGCGAGGCCGACCATATGACCCCATACACCAGTTATGAGAGTAAAATGTAATTTAGTTTTCATAATAAAAGTATACCTCGCCTCCGATATATCCTAGCACTTTATTGTTAAAAAACTATTTTTCTGAAATATGCTTGGGGGAAGGACGCCATCATATGAGTCGATCCTCATAAAATTTGGAGGGCGAATTTACGGTTACATAAAATGTTTTATGCTGAATTTCATTGCGACAGTTCTCTTTTTAAGCGAATTGTGGACACTAATTCTTTTTTAAAGCTGTGTTTTGTATGGGGGCTCGGATCAAAAGCCCGATCATTTCAAATTTCATCAGCGTATTTTAGGACAGTATAAAACAAAAGCACTACTCCGGAGAAACCCAATATACCATCCCTACTAAGGGTATAAAAAGGGCAATAAATAGGCATTGATACTATCGGATATCTATAATGGAAGTCAACCTGTCAATAAGATGGCGAGAAGATAATTCCCTTGGTTAGTGAACACGGGATATAAGGTGGAGGAGATATAGGTGCAGTACAGGTGCTCTATGTAGCCTCGTATGGATCCCCATTACACATACTATTTAAATATTATTTGGAAACCATTGTAAATTTGGATATCATGGGTATTATTTCAGGTTTTTATTCTACTATTCAGTGCCTGGGATGGAAAGATTTTTATTCTAAGTATGTACTTTGAATTAATTTGTTTTTCTTTTCACAAAATGCTTATTGGAAAGTAAACACCTACTAAGAGTATTCATATTGCAATATGAAATAAAACATTTTATTTTTGTCGGTAAATTATTAAGATTTTTTGAATTTTTTTTTTATATTTTTCGGGATTTAGAAATCCCGAAAATCCCGGGATCCCGATATCGGGATTCCGGGATTTATTTAAAAATCCCGAATCCCGGGATTTCTAAAAACCAGTCCCGATTGGCATCCCTAGTCTATAGTCTAGTCTATAGTCTAGTCTATAGTCTTGTCTATAGTCCAGTCTAAAGTCTAGTCTATAGTCCAGTCTATAGTCTAGTCTATAGTCTAGTCTATAGTCTAGTCTATAGTCTAGACTATAGTCTAGCATATAGTCTAGTCTATAGCCTAGTCTATGGTCTAGTCTATAGTCTAGTCTATAGTCTAGTCTATAGTCTAGTCTATAGTCTAGTCTATAGTCTAGTCTAGTCTAGTCTATAGTCTAGTCTAGAGTCTAGTCTATAGTCTAATCTATATTCTAGTCTATAGTCTAGTCTATAGTCTAGTCTATAGTCTAGTCTATAGTCTAGTCTATAGTCTAGTCTATAGTCTAGTCTATAGTCTAGTCTATAGTCTTGTCTATAGTCCAGTCTAAAGTCTAGTCTATAGTCTAGTCTATAGTCTAGTCTATAGTCTAGTCTGTAGTCTAGTCTATAGTCTAGTCTATAGTCTAGTCTATAGTCTAATCTATATTCTAGTCTATAGTCTAGCCTATAGTCTAATCTATATTCTAGTCTATAGTCTAGCCTATAGTCTAGTCTATAGTCTAGTCTATAGTCTAGTCTAGTCTATAGTCTAGTCTAGTCTAGTCTAGTCTATAGTCTAGTCTAGTCTATAGTCTAGTCTAGTCTATAGTCTAGTCTATAGTCTAGTCTATAGTCTAGTCTATAGTCTAGTCTATAGTCTAATCTATATTCTAGTCTATAGTCTAATCTATATTCTAGTCTATAGTCTAGTCTATAGTCTAGCGTATGGTCTAGACTATAGTCTAGCATATAGTCTAGTCTATAGTCTAGTCTATGGTCTAGACTATAGTCTAGCATATAGTCTAGTCTATAGTCTGGTCTATGGTGTAGTCTATAGTCTAGTCTAAAGTCTAGTCTATAGTCTAGTCTATAGTCTAGTCTATAGTCTAGTCTATGGTCAAGACTATAGTCTAGCATATAGTCTAGTCTATAGTCTAGTCTATAGTTAGTCTATGGTCTAGTCTATAGTCTAGTCTAAGGTCTAGTCTAGTCTATAGTCTAGTCTATAGTCTAGTCTATAGTCTAGTCTATGGTCTAGTCTATAGTCTAGTCTATAGTCTAGTCTATAGTCTAGTCTATAGTCTAGTCTATAGTCTAGTCTTTAGTCCAGTCTATAGTCTAGTATATAGTCTAGTCTATTGTCTATTCTATAGTTAGTCTATAGGCTAGAATTGTAGAAAATGGTAGCAGATTTACTACTTTTTGAAAAGTTTGCATAGAAAATTCCGTTTTCTTAGATTTAAATGTCTTTAATTCCCTCTAAATATGACAATGTTGTTGTTGTGTTCATTATTTTTGCAAAAACCCCCTAGTTTTCCAGTGTCTCATCAAAAATATTATTGTTTGAAAATAGTTTTCTACCTTGTTAGAGGCGAAAAAGAAGCAGCCAGCCGTACACAAATACTACTATGAAAAAATAATAATAATGTTACCAAAAAAACAACAAAAACAAAACTAACGAATAATATAGTTTCCGTTCTAGATAATAAACAACAGCTGTAGAGGTAAAAGGGAGGTAGAGAGCAGACTGAGAAAACATATTCAAGGAACACAACGTATGTAGTTGTAAAAATGTTTGTAGAATATTTCCACTTGACTTCAAAGCCCATATATTTTTTGTTTGTGTATATGTGTGTCTTGTGTAAGCGTGTCATTTTGTTATTATTATTGTGCTAAAGGAATTTCTGTAGGTAACTAGATGATGTTGTTGTTATTTATCCTTAAAACATTGCTGCTGTTGTTGCTATTTTTATTTGTGCCATTTTGTTGTGTATCTTTTTTTTCTTGTTTTTGGTAAGTGGTGGTAGATACATGTTGGATAACAAAAGTTCTTCTTTTATTTTTAATAGTTGGATTTTCTCATAAGTTTTTTTCTTGTTGTTTTAGTTGTTGCTGTTGTAACATATGTACACGTTAACTTCCTTTTTAGCTTCCAGCTTAATGCAATCCATTATCTGGCAAATTTTGTACCAAAAATTCATACTGCTATTATAGATATGGGCTATACAAATACATTTAGTATGCAAAAACATTTTCAACGTTAATAGTTAAACAACATTTTGGTAACAATATTATTACTCATTGCAAGAAAGTAGTAGCAAATGTACTACCTTTTGCTAAATTTATAATGAAAATATTATTTTCTTAAAGCTTGTTTGTTAATGAAATAAAATCTATAAGAAAAATTAAGAAATTCACACTTTTTTAAAAAAAGTAGTATTTCTACTACTATTTTAAAATCCAAAATTTTTCACATATTTTAAATCTATACTTCATAGTAATTCATTTCTATGACAATTTTTTGAAAAATTTACTATTTTTACAAAAAAGTAGTAGATAATTCACTACTTTTTGAAAAATTTCTAATAAAAAATTTATTTTTTTAAAGTTTAGTTTTTAAAAAATCATATTCTAAAAGAAAAGTTATAAAATTCACTCTTTTTTAGAAAAAGTAGTATTTCTACTACTATTTAAAAATTTGAAAATTTTCACATTTTTAAAATTTTTACTTCATAATAATCAACTTCTACCAAAATATTTTGAAAAATCTTCTACTTTTGTGAAAAAGTAGTAGCTAATTTACTACTTTTTGCTAAATTTATAATAAACATTTTATTTTCTTATAGCCTGTGTTCTATTGAGTTAATTCTATAAGACAATTTATGGAATTAAAAATTAAATTTTCGTTTGAAATGGATTGTAGTAATTTTTTTTTTTTTTTTTTTTTTTTTTTTTTTTGAAAATTTACCACTTTTTCCAAAACAGTAGTAGCTTATTTAGTACTTTTTTGCATAATTTATATTAGAAATTAAATTTTCTTAAAGAATATACTTTATAAAACTTTATTCCATTAAAAATAGTACGAAATTTACACTTTTAGAAAAAAAGTAGTATTTCTACTACTATATTAAAATTGCAATATTTTAAGGTTTTTCTAATGTTTCTTTCATTCTTAATATATTGTAGTAACATTTTTGCAAAATTTTGTACTTTTTGTAAAAAGTAGTAGCTTATTTAGTACTTTTTTGATAAATTGACATTAAAAAATAAATTTTCTTAAAGTTTATGTTTTATAGAATTATATTCCATTGAAAATATTAAGAAATTCAAACTTTTAGCAAAAAAGTAGTATTTCTACTACTATTTTTAAAATGCAATATTTTATTGTTTTAGTAATGCTTCTTTCTTTCTAAATATGTTGTAATAAAATTTTTTATAAAATTTAATAGTTAAACAACATTTTGGTAACAATGTTATTACTCATTGCAAGAAGTAGTATTTCTACTACTATTTTAAAATTTGAAAATTTCCACATTTTTTATATCTTTACTTCATAATAATCAACTTCTACCAAAATATTTTGAAGAATCTTTTACTTTTGTGAAAAAGTAGTAGATAATTTACTACATTTTGCTAAATTTATAATAAAAATTTTATTTTCTTATAGCCTGTGTTCTATTGAGTTAATTCTATAAGACAATTTATGGAATTAAAAATTAAATTTTCGTTTGAAATGGATTGTAGTATTTTTTTTTTTTTTTTTTTTTTGAAAATTTACCACTTTTTCCAAAACAGTAGTAGCTTATTTAGTACTTTTTTGCATAATTTATATTAGAAATTAAATTTTCTTAAAGAATATACTTTATAAAACTTTATTCCATTAAAAATATTACGAAATTTACACTTTTAGAAAAAAGTAGTATTTCTACTACTATATTAAAATTGCAATATTTTAAGGTTTTTCTAATGTTTCTTTCATTCTTAATATATTGTAGTAACATTTTTGCAAAATTTTGTACTTTTTGTAAAAAGTAGTAGCTTATTTTGTACTTTTTTGATAAATTGATATTAAAGAATAAATTTTCTTACAGTTTATGTTTTATAGAATTATATTCCATTGAAAATGTAAAGAAATTCAAACTTTTAGAAAAAAGTAGTAAATCTACTACTATTATTAAAATGCAATATTTTATTGTTATAGTAATGTTTCTTTCATTCTAAATAAATTGCAATAAAAATTTTTATAAAATTTAGTACTTTTTTAAAAAAGTAGTAGCAAATTTAGTACTTTTTACAAAATTTATATTAAGAATTAAATTTTCTTAAAACTTTGGTTTTATTAAATTATATTCCAAATGAAAAGTTATAAAATTCCAGCTTTTAGAAAAAAGTAGTATTTCTACTACTTTTTTTAAATTGCCATGTTTTAATGTTTTTAAATTTTTTTTTGAATTTTATTAAAGTTAAAGTATAAATTTATTAATATTAAATAGGGTTTGCTTAAAATGTAGTAGTAAATTAACTACTTTTTACAAATTTGTCTAAAAATGTTTAACCTTTAAATGTTTTTATAGAAATATTAAATAGAAATAACATTTCTTTTAATTTGTTTACAACAATCAATTCCTCCAGATATGTGTGTTCATTTCCTCGAAAAAACATACAATTACCAACAGTATTTCGCATATGGATTTTGTTTACAATTGAATTATTTTTCAGCATATTTCTAGGCTGTTAGTGTTTTCATATTGACAAGCTGTTAGAGGTGAGTAGGCGCCCAAAAAGAAACACTCAATATTAAGAGAAAAAGAGAGAGAGAGCAAAAAAATCTCATGAGAATATAAAATATTCAAACATTATGCAAATTTATTAAAATTTACTATTTTTGAAAATTCAAAAATTAAATTTCAATTCCTTAAAGCTTATGTTTTACTGAATTATATCCCACTAAAAAAATATGAATTTCATACTTTTTGGTAAAAGCAGTATTTCTACTACTATTTTTAAAATGCAATTTTTATAGTTTTGTACTCTATCCTTTATAACAAATGAATTGTAGGAAAAATTTCTTAATATGTACTACTTTTTAAAAAATGTAGTAGCTAATTTACTACTTTTTGCAAAATTTATAATAAAAAAAGGTACTTTTTTTTAAAGCTTATGTTTTACTGAATTATATTCTATTAAAAAACTTATGAATTGCACACTTTTAGAAAAAAGTAATATTTCTGCTATTTTTTTGTACTCTTTCCTTTATAACAAATAAATTGTAGGAACATTTTCTACAAAATTTACTACTTTTTACAAAAAAGTAGTAGCTTATTTACAACTTCTTGTAAAATTCACAAATTAAATTTCAATTCCTTAAAGCTTATATTTTACTGAATTATATCCCACTAAAAAAATTATGTTTTTCATACTTTTTTAAAAAAGTAGTATTTATACTACTATTTTTAAATTGCAATATTTTAATATTTTTGTACTCTTTCCTTCATAACAAATGAATTGTAGGAAAAATTTCTTAAAATTTACTACTTTTTTAAAAAAAAGTAGTAGCTAATTTACTACTTTTTGCAAAATTTATAATAAAAAAGTACTTTTTTTAAAGATTATGTTTTACTGAATTATATTCTATTAAAAAAACTTATGAATTGCACACTTTTAGAAAAAAGTAGTATTTCTACTACTATTTTTAAATGGCGATATTTTTATAGTTTTGTACTCTTTCCTTTATAACAAATAAATTGTAGGAAAATTTACTACTTTTTACAAAAAAGTAGTAGCTTATTTACAACTTCTTGTAAAATTCACAAATTAAATTTCAATTCCTTAAAGCTTATATTTTACTGAATTATATCCCACTAAAAAAATTATGTTTTTCATACTTTTTGAAAAATGTAGTATTTCTACTACTATTTTTAAATTGCAATATTTTAATGTTTTTGTACTCTTTCCTTCATAACAAATGAATTGTTAGAAAAATTTCTTAAAATTTACTACTTTAAAAAAAAAAGTAGTAGCTAACTTACTACTTTTTACAAAACTTTAAGTAAAAAAGTACTTTTCATGAAGCTTATATTTTATTAAATTATATTTCATTAAAAAAATATGAATTTCACACTTTTTGAAAAAAAGTAGTATATCTACTACTATTTTTAAATTGCAATATTTTTATATTGTTGTACTCCCTCCTTCAGAACAAATGAATTGTAGGAAAAATTTCGTAAAATTTACTACTTTTTACAAAAAAAGTAGTGGCTAATTTACTACTTTTTGCAAAATTCACTAATTTAATTTCAATTCCTTAAAGCTTATGTTTTACTGAATTATATGCTACTAAAAAAAGTATGTTTTTCATACTTTTTGAAAAAAGTAGTATTTCTACTACTATTTTGAATCTGCAATATTTTAATATTATTAAACTATTTTCTCTATTAGAATTATATTGTATTTAAAATTTCTTAAAATTTACTACTTTTTACCAAAAACTAGTATGAAATTTACTACCTTTTTGTTTTGTTTATAAAAAGCCGGCTTTTCACTCAAAACATGCGCATGCTTTTGTTATTTACACTCATTATTTGAGTGTTTATGTAGGAGTTTTTTGATTTTCACTCACTTTTGTTAGCTGGAGTTACCATAAATGTTGTATATAATTCACCATTTAGAAAACTGATGACAACAGTTTAACGTGGATCCTTAAACCGTAAAGTTTGGCGGAATTAAATAAACGGTTGTTTTTATTGGATAATATTTTGCAAAGTGTTTTGTAACTATTTGAAAACAAATAAAAATACGTTTACACGTGAATTATTGATGAAAAAAAGAGGGAATTATTGGAAAATAGTTTTTAATAAAATTTTAAAATTTTGTTAAATTTTAAAAAGGAATAACATAGAAAAGACTTTTGTTTAAACACAATTTTGAAAAAAGTGAAAAAGAAGTGAAATTTAAGTAAAAAAGAGTTTATTTGAAAGAAAAATAGTGAAATTTCTAATTTTTAGCAAAATTCCCAATCGTAGAAAATAATCGAATCGAATTGTTTACAAAGTTTGAAAAAATAATATTCAAAAAGTAATATTTCGAAACTGTTTAAAAAATTCACTAAAATTTCAAAAAAGATAACAAAAAGTGGAGTAAATTGAAAGAATTAGTTAAACGTTTATAAAGTATTTTAAATAATTTAAAGTTAATTAAATTTTTAAAGAATTTCAAAGCCATAGAGTTGATATTAGTTCTAACTACATGAGAATTTTCGTGAGTGTAAGAAAACTAAAAATCTAAAGTGTAAATTGCTTCGATATCTGTTTAATAACATAAAACTAAAACAAAGTTAAAAATTTCCTAAATATAAACAAATTAAGTGAAACATTTAAAGTCTTAAGAGCAACAAAGTTATGACAGAAAAGCAATAAAATTTCAAAAATCTGAAATATATTTAAAACAAATAATAAAAGTTAACTAACTATTACTTTGAAAATACTTTAACAAATTTCATGAAAATAAACAACAGCTAAAGTTACAGCTTTAAAAAAAGTTAAAAACACAATAAAAAATAAAGAAAATTTAATAAATTTTAAACAATACTACTACTACAAAACAAAACTAAGCAATAAAACCAACAAAAGGTAATCAATTAAGGCAAATAAACCAATAATATTATGAATTTATAAAAAAAATTAAATCATATTTGTCATAAGAAACCTTCAAAAAATGTATTTTTCTGCCTGAAAGAAAGAACTATAAAGGTCCTTTTAAAGCCTCAAGTGTTGGCTTTCATTGATAATTTCAACAATTAAAATATCTTTCTTGCAACCAAAGTTATAAAGATTTTTCTAACTTAACCTCTGAATCAATATTAATAATACGTCTTGTGGTACAAAAAGTTAAAATTTGAAAATACCTATTTACATTTAACGGAAAATATAAATTATGAATGCAAATAAGAAATAGACTGGACTTTAGACAAAATTATAGACTAGCCTATTGACTTTAAGTTAGACTATAGAGTAGACTATAAACAAAATAATAGACTAGAGTTTAGATTAGAAGATAACAGACCAGAGTAAAGACCAGCCTATATACTAGACTATAGACTAGACTATAGACTAGACTATAGACTAGACTATAGACTAGACTATAGACTAGACTATAGACTAGACTATAGACTAGACTATAGACTAGACTATAGACTAGACTATAGACTAGACTATAGACTAGACTATAGACTAGACTATAGACTAGACTATAGACTAGACTATAGACTAGACTATAGACTAGACTATAGACTAGACTATAGACTAGACTATAGACTAGACTATAGACTATACTATAGACTAGACTATAGACTATACTATAGACTAGACTATAGACTAGACTATAGACTAGACTATAGACTAGACTATAGACTAGACTATAGACTAGACTATAGACTAGACTATAGACTAGACTAGCTATAGACTAGACTATAGACTAGACTATAGACTAGACTATAGACTAGTACTATAGACTAGACTATAGACTAGACTATAGACTAGACTATAGACTAGACTATAGACTAGACTATGACTAGACTATAGAACTAGACTATAGACTAGACTATAGACTAGACTATAGACTAGACTATAGACCTAGACTAATAGACTAGACTATAGACTAGACTATAGACTAGACTATAGACTAGACTATAGACTAGACTATAGACTAAGACTATAGACTAGACTATAGACTAGTACTTAAGACTTGATATGACTAGACTATAGACTAGATATAGACTAGACTATAGACTAGACTATAGACTAGACTATAGACTATGACTATAGAACTAGACTATAGACTAGACTATAGACTAGACTATAGACTAGACTATAGACTAGACTATAGACTAGACTATAGACTAGACTATAGACTAGACTATAGGACTAGACTATAGACTAGTAGACTATAGACTAGACTATAGACTAGAAACTATAGACTAGACTATAGACTAGACTATAGACTAGACTATAGACCTAGACTAAGACTAGACTATAGACTAGACTATAGACTAGACTATAGACTAGACTATAGACTCGACTATAGGGACTAAGACTATAGACTAGACTATAGACTAACTATAGACTAGACTATAGGACTAGACTATAGACTAGACTATAGACTAGACTATAGACTAGACTATAGACTAGACTATAGACTGACTATAGACTAGACTATAGACTAGACTATAGACTAGACTATAGACTAGACTATAGACTAGACTATAGGACTAGACATAGACTAGACTATAGACTAGACTAAACGCTAGTCTAAAGTTTATACTATAGACTGGAAAAGAGACTTCTTATTTTTATTTTTCCAAATCTTATAAGATGTTGTAACTAAATCTCCATTTTAAAATCAATTTTATTGTAATGTAGTCAATATTCCGTAAATATTGTCTCTTTTCACTTAAAATTGTTTCTGAAATATTTCTAAATTTTTTCCTATTATTGCTATTTAAAATATTTTCCATTTAATTCATAAAAACCAACAATTTTAATATAATTTCTTTTCAACAAAAAATATCTCTTGACTCAACGTTTTCTTCAGCTGTAAACAAGCGGAAAAGGAAATTACCATTATGGCCAACATGCTGGTTGTGTTGGTGTCTTAAACTAAGTGTAACCATGTATGTATGTGTGTGTATCGGTGGGTGAGCAACTCAATTGTCTTAAAGCATCATTAATCATTGTCTTTGTCAATGTGTGTATGTGTGCCAGAATGAGTTAAGAAGATACACACTGGCAAACACTAGAGCTATACTGAGTGTAGGTAACGGATACAGTGTCAGTTTAAATAACATCTAAATTGTTGGTTTTTTGCTCCCTTATTTCGTCCCTTTCTTACGCTGTTATAATTTTACTGCTGCTGTTTTACTTTTTTAATCCTTTAAAAGTGAAAAAAGATAAATAAATCGCTTTAAATTGGAAATGAAGGAAGCAAGAAAAATGAATCATGTTTTTATTTTTCTTTTCGTTTTGCTAACTTAGGCAAAATGTTAATAAAATGAAATGGAAATATTAGACTTCATATATCAATTCTACCAACAGAAAGAGATTTAAGAAAAAGTTGAATATTTTTTCAAAAGGACCAGCGATTCACTTAGACTAGACCACAGACTATTCTCTAGACTAGACTAAAAACTAGACTGTTTGGTTTAGTTTCCGTTCTAGTTCAGTTCAGCTTTAGTTCAGTTCTAGTTCAATTCTAGTTCAGTTCTAGTTCAGTTCTTGTTCAGTTCTAGTTCAGTTCTAGTTCAGTTCTAGTTCAGTTCTAGTTCAGTTCTAGTTCAGTTCTAGTTCAGTTCTAGTTCAGTTCTAGTTCAGTTCTAGTTCAGTTCTAGTTCAGTTCTAGTTCAGTTCTAGTTCAGTTCTACTTCAGTTCTAGTTAGTTCTAGTTCAGTTCTAGTCAGTTCTAGTTCAGTTCTAGTTCAGTTCTAGTTCAGTCTAGTTCAGTTCTAGTTCAGTTCTAGTTCAGTTCTAGTTCAGTTCTAGTTCAGTTCTAGTTCAGTTCTAGTTCAGTTCTAGTTCAGTTCTAGTTCAGTTCTAGTTCAGTTCTAGTTCAGTTCTAGTTCAGTTCTAGTTCAGTTCTAGTTCAGTTCTAGTTCAGTTCTAGTTCAGTTCTAGTTCAGTTCTAGTTCAGTTCTAGTTCAGTTCTAGTTCAGTTCTAGTTCAGTTCTAGTTCAGTTCTAGTTCAGTTCTAGTTCAGTTCTAGTTCAGTTCTAGTTCAGTTCTAGTTCAGTTCTAGTTCAGTTCTAGTTCAGTTCTAGTTCAGTTCTAGTTCAGTTCTAGTTCAGTTCTAGTTCAGTTCTAGTTCAGTTCTAGTTCGTTCAGTTCTAGTTCAGTTCTAGTTCAGTTCTAGTTCAGTTCTAGTTCAGTTCTAGTTCAGTTCTAGTTCAGTTCTAGTTCAGTTCTAGTTCAGTTCTAGTTCAGTTCTAGTTCAGTTCTAGTTCAGTTCTAGTTCAGTTCTAGTTCAGTTCTAGTTCAGTTCTAGTTCAGTTCTAGTTCAGTTCTAGTTCAGTTCTAGTTCAGTTCTAGTTCAGTTCTAGTTCAGTTCTAGTTCAGTTCTAGTTCAGTTCTAGTTCAGTTCTAGTTCAGTTCTAGTTCAGTTCTAGTTCAGTTCTAGTTCAGTTCTAGTTCAGTTCTAGTTCAGTTCTAGTTCAGTTCTAGTTCAGTTCTAGTTCAGTTCTAGTTCAGTTCTAGTTCAGTTCTAGTTCAGTTCTAGTTCAGTTCTAGTTCAGTTCTAGTTCAGTTCTAGTTCAGTCTAGTTCAGTTCTAGTTCAGTTCTAGTTCAGTTCTAGTTCAGTTCTAGTTCAGTTCTAGTTCAGTTCTAGTTCAGTTCTAGTTCAGTTCTAGTTCAGTTCTAGTTCAGTTCTAGTTCAGTTCTAGTTCAGTTCTAGTTCAGTTCTAGTTCAGTTCTAGTTCAGTTCTAGTTCAGTTCTAGTTCAGTTCTAGTTCAGTTCTAGTTCAGTTCTAGTTCAGTTCTAGTTCAGTTCTAGTTCAGTTCTAGTTCAGTTCTAGTTCAGTTCTAGTTCAGTTCTAGTTCAGTTCTAGTTCAGTTCTAGTTCCAGTTCTATTCAGTTCTAGTTCAGTTCTAGTTCAGTTCTAGTTCAGTTCTAGTTCAGTTCTAGTTCAGTTCTAGTTCAGTTCTAGTTTAGTTCTAGTTCAGTTCTGTTTTGTTCTAGAATATAGGACTGGACCACGAATTTTAATCAATATATTTAATTTATAAAAATACCACAATTTACTCATTAAAGTTTTTTTCTTATTTCCATTGCAGTTTAAATTTAAAATCAATATTTTGCGTAAAATTATAAATAAATATTTTTTAAAAAATATAACAGTAAATAATTAAATAAAACTAACAAAAGCGTTTATTTACAAAAAAAAAAAAAAAAACAAAACTGTAAATAAAACTCATTATTATAATTTTGCATTAAAACAATCAAACTCTCAGTGAAATGTATAATAAATCATTAATTAAAATCTGCAATAAAACGAATAACATAAAAATGACATCAACACCATTGAATACACATTTCAAACAAGCAGCTGTCAGAAAGACAACAGCAACATCAGTATCAGCATTAACAGCAACAATAACATCATCATCACCATCATTATCGTCAGCAAACAATGACATTAACAACACCACATTATCAACAACAACACAGCAAAAACGCCAACAATTGTTGTCATTATCATGGCCATCACTATTAAGCTGCAGTCATTTCGTATTGCTGCAAGTGATTTTACCCTTAATTTTATTTGTGCATCAAATGCCCAGCGTGTTGGCTGGTTCATGCCGTGAGGCACAATTGTGTTGCAATGGCCGTGATTCTCGTGTGTGGTGCAAAAGGCACCCATTAATGCCATCATTGAGGATTTAAGTGATAAACCTTGTTATTGTGATCATGCCTGCTTGAAATTGGGCGATTGCTGTAGTGATTTTAAGGATCATTGTGGAGGTAAGTGGAAGAGGAAAGATTTATGCACATTTTAAATGACGATATAATAACAACAATAGTTTTGGGAGATTTAATAGGTTACGGATAAACACTTTTAAACTTAAAACTTTTCACCGGAAGTTTAAAATTGTAGAACTTGACAAAGAATTATGTTCGTAGTTCGTGTCCTAGATCGAGTTCAGATCTACTCCGGTTCTAGTTCTGTTCTAGTTCCGTTCTAGTTCTGTTCTAGTTGTTCTAGTTCTGTTCTAGTTTGTCTAATTCTGTTCTAGTTCTGTTCTAGTTCTGTTCTAGTTCTGTTCTAGTTCTGTTCTAGTTCTGTCTATTTTGTTCTAGTTCTGTCTAGTTCTGTTCTAGTTCTGTTCTAGTTCTGTTCTAGTTCTGTCTAGTTCTGTTCTAGTTCTGTTCTAGTTCTGTTCTAGTTCTGTTTAGTTCTGTTCTAGTTCTGTTCTAGTTCTGTTCTAGTTCTGTTCTAGTTCTGTTCTAGTTCTGTTCTAGTTCTGTTCTAGTTCTGTTCTAGTTCTGTTCTAGTTCTGTTCTAGTTCTGTTCTAGTTCTGTTCAGTTTCTGTTCTAGTTCTGTTCTAGTTCTGTTCTAGTTCTGTTCTAGTTCTGTTCTAGTTCTGTTCTAGTGTTCTAGTTCTGTTCTAGTTCTGTTCTAGTTCTGTTCTAGTTCTGTTCTAGTTCTGTTCTAGTTCTGTTCTAGTTCTGTTCTAGTTCTGTTCTAGTTCTGTTCTAGTTCTGTTCTAGTTCTGTTCTAGTTCTGTTCTAGTTCTGTTCTAGTTCTGTTCTAGTTCTGTTAGTTCTGTTCTAGTTCTGTTCTAGTTCTGTTCTAGTTCTGTTCTAGTTCTGTTCTAGTTCTGTTCTAGTTCTGTTCTAGTTCTGTTCTAGTTCTGTTCTAGTTCTGTTCTAGTTCTGTTCTAGTTCTGTTCTAGTTCTGTTCTAGTTCTGTTCTAGTTCTGTTCTAGTTTGTTCTATCTGTTCTAGTTCTGTTCTAGTTCTGTTCTAGTTCTGTTCTAGTTCTGTTCTAGTTCTGTTCTAGTTCTGTTCTAGTTCTGTTCTAGTTCTGTTCTAGTTCTGTTCTAGTTCTGTTCTAGTTCTGTTCTAGTTCTGTTCTAGTTCTGTTCTAGTTCTGTTCTAGTTCTGTTCTAGTTCTGTTCTAGTTCTGTTCTAGTTCTGTTCTAGTTCTGTTCTAGTTCTGTTCTAGTTCTGTTCTAGTTCTGTTCTAGTTCTGTTCTAGTTCTGTTCTAGTTCTGTTCTAGTTCTGTTCTAGTTCTGTTCTAGTTCTGTTCTAGTTCTGTTCTAGTCTGTTCTAGTTCTGTTCTAGTTCTGTTCTAGTTCTGTTCTAGTTCTGTTCTAGTTCTGTTCTAGTTCTGTTCTAGTTCTGTTCTAGTTCTGTTCTAGTTCTGTTCTAGTTCTGTTCTAGTTCTGTTCTAGTTCTGTTCTAGTTCTGTTCTAGTTCTGTTCTAGTTCTCTAGTTCTGTTCTAGTTTGTTCTAGTTCTGTTTTCTAGTTCTGTTCTAGTTCTGTTCTAGTCTGTTCTAGTTCTGTTCTAGTTCTTTCTAGTTCTGTTCTAGTTCTGTTCTAGTCTGTTCTAGTTCTGTTCTAGTTCTGTTCTAGTCTTTTCTGTTCTAGTTCTGTTCTGTTGTTCTAGTTTGTTCTAGTTCTGTTCTAGTTCTGTTCTAGTTCTGTTCTAGTTCTGTTCTAGCTGTTCTAGTTCTGTTCTAGTTCTGTTCTAGTTCTGTTCTAGTTTGTTCTAGTTCTGTTCTAGTTCTGTTTTCTAGTTCTGTTCTAGTTCTGTTCTAGTTCTGTTCTAGTTCTGTTCTAGTTCTGTTCTAGTTCTGTTCTAGTTTGTTCTAGTTCTGTTAGCTGTTCTAGTTCTGTTCTAGTTCTGTTCTAGTTCTGTTCTAGTCTGTTCTAGTTCTGTTCTAGTTCTGTTCTAGTTCTGTTCTAGTTCTGTTCTAGTTCTGTTCTAGTTCTGTTCTAGTTCTGTTCTAGTTCTGTTCTAGTTCTGTTCTAGTTCTGTTCTGTTCTGTTCTAGTTCTGTTCTAGTTCTGTTCTAGTTCTGTTCTAGTTCTGTTCTAGTTCTGTTCTGTTCTAGTTTGTTCTAGTTCTGTTCTAGTTCTGTTCTAGTTCTAGTTTCGTTCTAGTTCTGTTCTAGTTCTGTTCTAGTTCTGTTCTAGTTCTGTTCTAGTTTGTTCTAGTTCTGTTCTAGTTCTGTTCTAGTTCTGTTCTAGTTCTGTTCTAGTTCTGTTCTAGTTCTGTTCTAGTTCTGTTCTAGTTCTGTTCTAGTTCTGTTCTAGTTCTGTTCTAGTTCTGTTCTAGTTCTGTTCTAGTTCTGTTCTAGTTCTGTTCTAGTTCTGTTCTAGTTCTGTTCTGTTGTTCTAGTTCTGTTTAGTCTAGTTCTGTTCTAGTTTGTTCTAGTTCTGTTCTAGTTCTGTTCTAGTTCTGTTCTAGTTCTGTTCTAGTTCTGTTCTAGTTCTGTTCTAGTTCTGTTCTAGTTCTGTTCTAGTTCTGTTCTAGTTCTGTTCTAGTTCTGTTCTAGTTCTGTTCTAGTTCTGTTCTAGTTCTGTTCTAGTTTGTTCTAGTTCTGTTCTAGTTCTGTTCTAGTTCTGTTCTAGTTCTGTTCTAGTTCTGTTCTAGTTCTGTTCTAGTTCTGTTCTAGTTCTGTTCTAGTTCTTTAGTTATGTTCTAGTTCTGTTCTAGTTCTGTTCTAGTTCTGTTCTAGTTCTGTTCTAGTTCTGTTCTAGTTCTGTTCTAGTTCTGTTCTAGTTCTGTTCTAGTTCTGTTCTAGTTCTGTTCTAGTTCTGTTCTAGTTCTGTTCTAGTTCTGTTCTAGTTCTGTTCTAGTTCTGTTCTAGTTCTGTTCTAGTTCTGTTCTAGTTCTGTTCTAGTTCTGTTCTAGTTCTGTTCTAGTTCTGTTCTAGTTCTGTTCTAGTTCTGTTCTAGTTCTGTTCTAGTTCTGTTCTAGTTCTGTTCTAGTTCTGTT
>NW_023995500.1:0-107862 GCF_015586225.1 Lucilia sericata | reverse complement strand
CATTCGTTTCTGCACAAGAGCTTGATCCCTGCTGAAAATTTCCAGAATCGGTCCACAATTTCATATACCTCCCATACAAAAGTACATATTCCCGGAAAATGGGTTTTTTTTAATAACTTCCGTCAGAATGTTGATATCTTCACAAAATTTTACAAATTAAAATCCTATGTCAATAGAATTCTTCCAGAGGAAAAATTTTTTGGATCGGTCCATAATTGGACATAGCTCCCATACAAGGTCCCCTCCCGAAAATCACTTAAACGCGCATAACTCATTACTTAATTAAGATATCCATATAAAATTTGGTACAAGTATTACTCATATGCACAGAAATGTTACTGTGAAATTTCTTCCCGATCGGTCCATAATTGGTCATAGCTCCCATACAAGGTCCCCTCCCGAAAATCACTTAAACGCGCATAGCTCATTACTAAATTAAGATATCCATATAAAATTTTGTATAAGTATTACTCATATACACAGAAATGTTACTGTGAAATTTTTTCCCGATCGGTCCATAATTGATCATAGCTCCCATACAAGGTCCCCTCCCGACAATCACTTAAACGCGCATAGCTCATTACTAAATTAATATACCCATATAAAATTTGGAATAAGTATTACTCATGTGCACAGAAATGTTACTGTGAAATTTTTTCCCGATCAGTCCATAATTGGTCATAGCTCCCATACAAGGTCCCCTCCCGAAAATCACTTAAACGCGCATAGTTCATTACTTAATTAAGATATCCATATAAAATTTAGTATAAGTATTACTCATATGCACAGAAATATTACTGTTAAATTTTTTCCCGATCGGTCCATAATTGGTCATAGTTCCCATACAAGGTCCCCTCCCGAAAATCACTTAAACGCGCATAACTCATTACTAAATTAAGATATCCATATAAAATTTGGTACAAGTATTGCCCATATGCATAGAAATATTACTGTGAAAGTTTTTTCCGATCGGTCCATAATTGGCCATAGCTCCCATACAAGGTCCCCTCCCGAAAATTACTTAAAAGCGCATAACTCATTACTAAATTAAGATATCCATATACAATTTGGTATAAGTATTACTCATATGCACAGAAATATTACTGTGAAATTTTTTCCCGATCGGTCTATATTTGGTCATAGCTCTCATACTAGGTCCCCTCCAGAAAATCACTTAGATGAACAATTTTTTCCTGATCGGTCCATATTTGGTCATAGCTCTCATACTAGGTCCCCTCCAGAAAATCACTTAGATGAACAATATTCATTACCAAATAATGATATAGATACAGAATTTTGAAATTTTGTCTTTATATACATAATTGGTCATAGCTCCCATACAAGGTCCTTTTACGAAAATCTCTTAAACGCACATTACTCATTACCAAATAAAGCTATACTAAATTACGATATAGATACAAAATTTGACTGAAATATAGCTTTTACGTACAGAAATTTTGCTTAAAGAATTTTTTACGATCGGTCTATAATTGATCTTATCTCCCATACTAGGAACTGCCCCTTAAAGCGCTTTAACCTTATTTAACTATTTGCATTATCAATTTGCGTAGAACAAAATTATATATATGTATGTATTTTCAAAATCCTTAAATCTTTCACACACATGCAAATTATTAAATATTGCTAAGCACTATAAAAATATAAAAGAAAATGGCGTTTATAATGTTCAATAAATCTTGGAATTGTAATAGATCTAAGCTGTTTAAATCTTGGGATTTTTCTATTTAAGACATGAGAAGACTTATTTCTACAAATATTTGATCAATTAGAAAAGTATTAATATAAAAGTAGCTGGTGGAGGGTATTTAAGATTCGGCTCAGCCGAATATAGCACTCTAACTTGTTTTAAATTAAATTTAATTTTTTTAAGTAATTTGTATGTAAATTCTTTGTAATTTTTGCCGTCAATCTTCACTTTCTTTGTGCTTGTACCAAATTGAAATGATTATCGGAGATAAACCGTTGACAGTTACCCTTCAATTGACTCTCTGCTTTTCATACCTTTCCAAAAAACGTTGCAATTGGAGATTGATTCTCAATAATTATCTTTAGATAACAAATTGATCTATTATTCTTATTTGTAATGAGTTTATTAAAAAAAGATCAAATATTCCTATTATAAGAGGATTATTTAATGTGATTTAAAATAATATTTTATATGTAAGTTTACCTATAATTTAATTTCCAATGGATATAATTAATAAGATGGATTTCTATAGATGATGATTTCTTTTTCTTGATGATGGTGAACTAAAAGGAGTTTACACTGATGATCCTTGGTCAGTAAATATGGTAAAATCTATCAAATAAATATTTGGTAATTGTTTTCCCTCAAAAAATTGTAAAAATATACAACAATGATAACTTACTCTAAATTTTTTTTAGTTATTCCTTTTAATTTTAAGGGATAATATATAAATACAATCCATATTAATTAAATTGGAGATGACTGCCTGTATTAATTGATATATCTTCTTTAAATCAAAATGAATTTTTCTTGAAATCTACCGGCCGTTTTAAAGTGTTGATTGTTCACCGTTCTAAAGAAAAAGAATCATGGCGATCAATTTTGACCACTCCTTTAGATTCTTGAATTTCAAGATGTTTCGTTATTTCTTATTTTTTTTGTAGTATTCACCTTGAAGGGTCAATTAATTCGAAAATGAAGATCATACTGGTCAATATACTTTTATTGTATATGAGTGACGAAAACTTTTAACAGGAAGTTGGTAACTCAATATCTTTACGTTACGATTGAATTGATAACGCAGTATAATCCATATGATAACAACGTGTATATAAAAAAACAATTTTAGCAAGATAATTTATCAAGTTGAAAACAAAAGTCATTTTAACCATAACTTCTACCAAATTCCATATGATATTCTTAACCTTATGAATCGCACGTTACACAATTGGATAGATCGGTAGAATTATTTTCACAGCTTTAAAAACGCGCTAATTTGAGGTTTCGATATGGCTGCAAATAACATTGACAGTTTTCACGCTATGACAGTCATGCATCATTTTAAAGCATTATGATTGCACTTTAATATGGTATATCATTTGTAGCATAATGTGTATTTTTACAAATTGGTCAATTTGATAGATCGGTAGAATTATTGTTCTATGTTTAATAAACGCAGTAATCTGAGGTTCCGATATGGTTGCAATTAACTTTGGCAGTTTTCGTGCTAGGACAGTCGTTTATGGACCATTTTAAAGCAATGAAATTGCCATTTGTTTTGGTATATAATTTATTGTATAATGTATTTTTAGAAAATGGCCAATTGGATAGATCGGTAGAATTATTTTCCCAGGTTTAAAAAGGCGGTAATTTGAGGTTCCGATATGGTTGCAAATAACTTTGACAGTTTTCATGCTATGACAATCATTTATGCATCATTTTAATGCATTACGATTGTACTTTAACTTGGTATATCATTTGTGGCAAAATGTGTTCGTCTAAAATATGGTCAATTTGATAGATCGGTTGAATTATTGTTCTATGTTTAAAAACGCTGTAATTTGAGGTTCCGATATGGTTGCAAATAACATTGACAGTTTTCATGCTATGACAGTCATTTATGCATCATTTTAAAACATTATGATTGCACTTTAATATGGTATATCATTTGTAGCATAATGTGTTTTTTTACAAATTGGTCAATTTGATAGATCGATAGAATTATTGTTCTATGTTTAATAAACGCAGTAATGTTGTAATTATGCACCATTTTAAAGCATAAAAATTGCCATTTGTTTTGGTATATAATTTATTCCATAATATATTTTTGGAAAATGGCCAATTGGATAGATCGGTAGAATTATTTTCTCAGGTTTAAAAACGCTGTGATTTGAGGTTCCGATATGGTTGCAAATAACTTTGACAGTTTTCATGCCAGGACAATCGTTTATGCATCATTTTAAAGCATTACTGTTGCACTTTGTTTTGGTGTATAATTTGTGGCATAATTAATTTTTGCAAAAATTGGATAGATCGGTATATTTATTGGTACAGGTTTAGAAATGCGGTAATTTAAGGATCCGATATGGTTGCAAATAACATTGACAGTTTTAACGCTATGACAGTCATTTATGCATCATTTTAAAGCATTATGATTGCACTTTAATATGGTATATCATTTGTAGCATAATGTGTATTTTTACAAATTGGTCAATTTGATAGATCGGTAGAATTATTGTTCTATGTTTAATAAACGCAGTAATCTGAGGTGATATGGTTGCAATTAACTTTGGCAGTTTTCGTGCTAGGACAGTCGTTTATACACCATTTTAAAGCATTAAAATTGCCATTTGTTTTGGTATATAATTTATTGCATAATGTACTTTTAGGAAATGGCCAATTGGATAGATCGGTAGAATTATTTTCCCAGGTTTAAAAAGGCGGTAATTTGAGGTTCCGATATGGTTGTGAATAACTTTGACAGTTTTCATGTTAGGGCAATAGTTTATGCATCATATTAAAGCATTACAGTTGCACTTTATTTTGGTGTATAATTTGTGGCATAATGAATTTTTAGAAAAATTGGATAGATCGGTATATTTATTGGATGATTTTAATGCATTACGATTGTAATTTAACTTGGTATATCATTTGTGACAAAATGTGTTCATCTAAAAAATTGTAAATTTGATGGATCGGTAGAATTGTTGTTCTATGTTTAAAAACGCTGTGATTTGAGGTTCCGATATGGTTGCAAATAACTTTGACAGTTTTTATGCTAGGGCAATAGTTTATGCATCATTTTAAAGCATTACAGTTGCACTTTATTTTGGTGTATAATTTGTGGCATAATGAATTTTTACAAAAATTGGATAGATCGGTATATTTATTGGTACAGGTTTAAAAATGCGGTAATTCAAGGCTCCGATATGGTTGCAAATAACTTTTATAGTTTTCATGTTATAACAGTCGTTGTTTACTCAAAAAATAAAAACACTTGTAGATTTAGTTGTTGATCGTTTTAATGATACAAAAGGAATGAATAATTTACATTTATATATACTAATGCCATGGCTAAAGTTAAAGTTTAAAGAACAAGTAAATAACAAATTACAGTTATGAATTCAGCAAAAGAGAACAAATTAGTGTACAATGAAAACAAAGTAATCGAATATTAGATTATTGTAAAGTAAATAAAGATAGTTAAAAGAGTCAAATCAATATTTACATTAGTAAGTAAAATGAAAGTATTCATTTTAAGTTTAATATTTATAAAATAACTTTCAAATTTAGGATGAAAGTTATTATGACTGAACATACTGCCCCCATTGAAAGGGCACTTTCAATCATCTTCGTCAACAGGAAGTGGAGCAATTTTTTTAATTGCCCTTTGATATATGCCTTTTGAAGTCTTGACATCTACAACACGGATTTTTCCATCACGTCCAGGGATGGCTTTTACGACACGAGCAAGAACCCAATGCTGTGGTGGTATATTATCTTCGTGTACAATAACCAATCGTCCTTCTTCAATGTTAGCACATGGTTTAAACCACTTAGATTTTTGTTGAAGATTTAAAACATAGTCGCGAAGCCATTTTACCCAAAATTGTTGTTTTAAATATGTCACCAATTGCCAACATTTTAAATAATTTAAGTTTTTACAATCTGTTAAGTTTTCGTCCAGTAGAGACAATAAAGAGGAACCAATAATCAGATGGGCAGGGCTTAGAGCTTCCTCATCATTAGGATCGTCAGATCTAGGTGTTAAGGGCCGTGAGTTTAATATAGCTTCTACTTCAATTAAAATGGTTTGAAATTCTTCATAGGTGACACCAGCTTTGGACATGTTTTTGACTAGAATATTTTTTGTAGATTTCACAGCTGATTCCCAAAGGCCTCCAAAATGCAGTGATCGGGGAGGGATGAATACAAATTTGAAACCTGTGACTTCACTGTAGTGCATTAAAGATTTAACGTTATCATCGTTGAAAAAATGTTGTTTAAATTCTTGAAGTTTAAAGTTAGCGCCAACGAAGTTTGTCGCGTTGTCACAGTACAAACGCAAAGGTATACCACGTCTACCTATAAATCTTTTTAAGCACAAAAGAAACGTATTAGTAGATAAGTCTGAGACTACTTCGATATGAGTCGCATTGGATGCGAAGCAAACAAAAATTGCTACGTAAGTTTTGTATGGTGGCTTCCCTCTAATTCTGTACGATATGTAGAATGGTCCACAGAAAAAATCAACACCGCAAACTAGGAAAGGACGTTGAGCTTTTAAACGATCGGCTGGAAGATCTCCCATGATTTGTTGCATGAGTCGAGGCTTATATTTGAAACAGTGGACACAGATGCGAACCACTTTTCTAACGATATCTCTACCATTTACAATCCAGATTTGTTGTCGAACAATTCCTAGTAGAGCCTTTGGACCCCCGTGCAAATGCTTTAGATGAAGATATTTGATATATAAGGTTGTAAAATGATGATCTTTTGGAAGAAGTGCTGGAAACTTGGTATCATACGACAGCGATGAATTTGCTAGCCTGCCACCAACTCTTAGAATTACTAATGTTGTTTTGTAACTACGAATTTCATGTAAAAAAGGCGATAACTTTTGGAAACATGGTTTTAAAATTTGTACATTTCGAAGAATATCGATTTCATCTTTAAATGTTGTTGATTGAATATCATGGATGACTTTCCAGAATGCGAGTTGCAATTCCTCTGACGATATAAATGAGTTCCGTTTAGATTTGTGAAAAAAGCGATGAATGTAAATAATGATGTGTAGAATACGAAGATACGACGACTGACTAGTGATGATTTGCGAAATTATAGATTTTACTACAATAGTTGTGTTAAACGAAGACTTTCTCATTTCTTCTGGTGGAAGAGCAGTTTCAATATTGGTGTTTTGAGGCCAATCCTTATCTTCCTTTTTTTAAAAATTCAGGTCCACTGAACCACATTGTTGACGTTATTTCATTAGCGAGACACCCACGAGATACTATATCTGCTGGATTTTGTTTCGATGGGACGTATCTCCAAGGTATATTGTGAGAAGTATTTTGAATTTCTGAGACACGATTAGCGACGAAACACACAAGAGACAATGAATGGTTTGTGAGCCAGTTTAAAACGATTTTTGAATCTGACCAAAAAAATATACGATAAGAGTAGGAGTCAAATTTATGTTTTATTTTATCCCATGTTCGACACAATAACAGAGCAGCGCACAATTCTAACCTGGGTAAAGATTGTTGTACTACAGGTGCCACTTTTATATACAGCATCCTTATGCTAATTGAGAGGCATCAGCGAAACCATGTATATCGAATTTAACATCTGGATTTGTTTGTACAAATCTAGGTAATTCAATTTGGTTTATATATGGTAAGCTTTTCTCGATTTGAATCCAACGACCTTTTAAATGTTCATTTAGAGGTGAATCCCATTCAATTTGTTGTTTCCATAATTCTTGAATTAAGATTTTACATGAAATCACAATTGGGCTTAAAAGTCCCAAAATATCAAAAATTCTGGCTATTACGGATAATACTGATCGTTTGGTAGGAACTTCAACAGTCGGTAAATTAAATCGAAAGCAAAATAGATCTTCGTTAGGTTTCCAAGACATTCCAAGAGCTCTAGTTATGTTTTCATTATTAGTCTTTAAATCCATTTCTTCTGCACATTGAGCTAATTGAGGACAGTTGGAACTCCATTTCGTTAATTGTAGACCAGACTCTTCTAAGATTTGGATAATTTCAGCTTTTTTGGCTGAAAGTTCGAAAATATTTGCTGCCCCCGTAAGCAGATCGTCTACATACAGATCTTGCTTTAAAACTTTAGAACCGATAGGAAATTTATGATTATAAGCATCCGCGATGAAAAACAAACTTCTTATTGCAAGAAAAGGTGCAGCAGATGTACCGTAAGTCACCGTATTTAGTCGATAAATGTTAATTCAATCATTGGTGTTATCTCTCCACAAAACAAGTTGAAAATTGCGATCATTTTCATCTACAAGAAACTGCCTGTACATTTTGCAAATATCTGCGGACAAAGCAAACCTATTAAGATGAAAAGCAAGAATAGTTATTATGAGGTCTTCTTGTATGGTTGGACCAACCATTAAAATATCATTTAATGAAACATTGGTTGAGGTAGGAGATGACGCATCGAAGACAACTCGTAGTTTTGTTGATGAACTTTGTGGGCGTAAAACTGAATGGTGTGGTATAATGTAATGGGGTTGATTTAAGACATCATAATTCACAATTGACATATGTCCGAGATTAATATATTCATTCATAAAGTCTGTGTACATTTTGTGCAAAGATTCATCTTTTGAAAAACGTTTTTCTAGGTATAGAAAACGGCGACGAGCTACTTCAAACGAATTTCCAAGTTTGTTTACGGAAGACTTGAACGGCAAACGCACTTTTACTCTTTCACTTTCATCAAACACTGTATTTTCAACAAAATGCATTTCACACAGATTTTCTTCTTCGGTTAGGAGGGTTTTCTTTTGTGAGATTTCTTCGATCTCCCAAAAGGCCTTTAGCATTGAATCCAATTCTTCATAATTTGTAACAACGTTACAGACACTACTCGATTATGTTGTAGAGATTCGAAATTTCCACCAACTATCCAACCAAATTTTGTGTTTATCAAACATGGAAGTCCTTCGCCAAGAGAAATCTTGCCGTCTAGTAAAAGATCAAAGAATATTTCGGCACTAAGTAATAAATCGATATGTTTAGGTAAATAGAACTGTGGATCTGCAAGATCTATTCCATCAGGAAGGTTCCAATTGCTTGTGTCAAAACGTTCTGAAGGTTGGAGTGAAGAAATCGATTTAGTCACAGCAAATATTGAGGTAAATTCAAAGTCTGATAGTCGAGATTTGATAGTAGCAGTTACTTTGTATTTTAATTGAGTTCGAATTTCTGAAACTCCTGCTATCTCTTGATTGGATTTAGTTTGTTGTAGTCGAAGTCGACTAACGGTCTCTTGAGTAATTAAATTTACCTCCGAACAAGAATCTAAAAGGGCTCGGACCGGTTGTAGTGTGCCAAAACTATCTTTGACGTATACAATGGCTGTTGGGAGCAAAGTTCGACGACAATTTCTAGTGAGAAACGAAGACTGAGTTGTTAAATGAATAACCGATGAATTATTTGTTGAATTTGACGATGATTGATTTCTTTGATGAGAGAATGACGACGAAGAAGTTTGTAATGACGAAGAATTATCATTTGATTTGGGTTGATTCGAGATTGATGAATGTTGCGATGTCGAAGGCTTATGATTCTGGTTACTTTGATGTAAAAACGAAGTCGATGAAGGTTGCAAAGACGATAAATTCGATGACGAATGATTTTGGTGGGATGAATTCGATGAATGGTGAGGCTCATTTGAAGTTTGATAACTTGGATTATGTAGAGATGAATGATGCGAAACACGACAAGTGCGACAACGCGATTTTGATTCACAATTTGCTACGATATGTCCTTTTCGAAGACAGTTTATGCATAATTTTGTAGATTTTACAAAATCAAATCGACGAGAAATAGGTAGCGATAGATATGAAGAGCAACTGCTGATAAAATGATCTTTGTTATGACAATATTCGCATGAGATACTCGATGTTATAAATGAAGAACCAGGTCGTTTAAATTTATGTATAGATTTTTGATCGTAACCATGAAATGATTCGACTTCTGTAGCGCGACTTTCAAGAAATTGGCATCTACGGCTCATAATAGAATAAAATTCATCCCATGAAGGCAGTTGGTTTAAATTTTTTTTCATCATATACTGATTTTGATGCTGAATCTACTTTTGATAAGACGATATGTATTAGTAAAGCGTTCATCACGTCCAATTCGGAACCTAAAGACAGCAACGAACTCCTCAGAGCAGCAACATTATCTAAAATTGAACGTAAAGCTGTAGCACTTGGTTTGTTAATTGGTGATATTGAAAACAATGAGTTTATGTTGTCAAAAATATTAAAGTTTTGTTATCATATCTTTCTTTCAATCTATCCAAGGCCTTTTGATAATTTTCTTCAACAATCTGAAAGGCTTCTACAACAGAAAGTGCTGGGCCACTAAGGCAGTTCAAAAGATAATTAAATTTATCTATGGTTGGAATGCATGGCTCTTCATGAACCAAAGTATTAAAGGTGCTTATGAAACGAGAATACTCTGAATATTTGCCATTGAAATTCGGGAGTTTGAGCTCAGGTAATCGACTTTGGTGTGAAAACGATGAGCTTGTCGTATTTAAAATGCTTAAGTCCATATCGCTAGATCGTCGTTTTTTATATAATAAGTCAATCATATAAGCTTTGGCCTGTACGAAGAGTTCTTCTAATTCAGAACGTGATTCGTCTCCTACATCATGGCGCTCAGTTTGTGTTTGTATATGACTGAGTTGAGTAAAATACGATTCTAGCATTTGAAGTCGACACTTAATTATTGTATAATCAGATGATGTCCCTTCTTTTTCTACCTTTGACTTCAATTTGCTAATATTCCGTTTCATTGTACTTCGTTGTACCTTTAACGATGCTAAATCCATATTTGCTGGCTTTATTGTGCTAATTTGTGGTTCTTGGTCTTCCATTAATAAAATTGCACCAAATTGTACATAAAAATACCAAAGGCACTAACGTTAACAAAAAATGTACCGAATGATATAAAAAAGTTCAACACTGATGCATAGTCCAACACTGATAATAATCAATATATGTGTGTGTGTGTATGTACTGGTATCTTGCTAATATGGAAAAAACTCAAATAAAACGATGAGAGAAGAACTAAAACAAATACTTCTCCTACTTACGTGAGATGCTGAAAAAGTATTTTTAAGCAATGGCAAGGGGTAAATGACAATGAGAGGTGAATTGATGAGAACTTTATAGATGAGATGCGTTTGTTGCTTTTGTTAGTAAGTGATGACGTCGATACTGCAGAAGAGTTTGGTGACTGGCTAGCAGCGACTTGACAATAAAACAAGTTAGAGAACTATATTCGGCTGAGCCGAATCTTAAATACCCTCCACCAGCTACTTTTATATTAATACTTTTCTAATTGATCAAATATTTGTAGAAATAAGTTTTCTCATGTCTTAAATAGAAAAATACCAAGATTTAAACAACTTAAATCTACTACGATTCCAAGATTTATTGAACATTACAAACGCCATTTTCTTTTATATTTTTATAGCGCTTAGCAATATTTAGTAATTTGTATGTATGCATGTGTGTGTGAAAGATTTAAGGATTTTCAAAATACATATATATAATTTTGTTCTACACAAATTGATAATGCAACTAGTTAAACACGGCTAAAGCGCTTTTAGGGGCAGGACCTACTATGTGAGATATGACCAAATATAGACCGATCGTAAAAAATTCTGTAAGCTAAATTTCTGTACATAAAAGCTATATTTCAGTCAAATTTTGTATCTATATCGTAATTTAGTAATAAGTAATGTGTGTTTAAGTGATTTTCTGAAGGGAACCTTTTATGGGACCGACCGCACCCATGTTATGAACCGATCGTGAAAAAATCTTGAAATAGAATTTTTGTATACAAAACAAAGATTTGTGCCAAATTTTGTATCAATAGCTTTATTTGGTAATGAGTAGTGTGCGTTTAAGAGATTTTCGTAAAAGGACTTTGTATGGGAGCTATGACCAATTATGTATATAAAGACAAAATTTTAAAATTCTGTATCTACATCATTATTTGGTAATAAATACTGTGCATTTAAGTGATTTTCTGGAGAGGACCTAGTATGAGAGCTATGACCAAATATGGACCGATCGTAAAACAATTTTATAGTGTAATTTATGTATATAAGAGCAATGATTTTGCTAAATGTATGGATATCAATATTTGGTAATGAGTTATGTGCGTTTAAGTGATTTTCGGGAGTGAACCTTATATAGAACTATGAACAAGGATATACCGATCGTTAAAAAATTTAACATTTATGTGTACAAAAATCGTATTTATGTATAAAAATAGTATTTATTTATATCACTATTTGGTAATGAGTTATGTGCCTTTAAGTGTTTTTCTGTAGCAGCTGTGACAATTTCACAGTAATAATTCTCTGTATATGAGCAATACTTCTGCCAAACTTTATATGGATATCTTAATTTAGTAATGAGTTATGTGCGTTTAAGTGATTTTCGGAGGGGACCTTGTATGGGAGCTATGACCAGTTATGGTCCGATCGCAAAAAACTTTCGTAGTAATATTTTATATGGATATCCTAATTTAGTAATGAGTTATGTGCGTTTAAGTGATTTGGGAAGGGGACCTTGTATGGGAGCTATGACCAATTATGAACCGATCGAAAAAAATTTCACAGTAATATTTTTGTGCATTTGAGTAATACTTATACAAAATTTTATATGGATATTTTAATTTTGTGATGAGTTATGTGCGTTTAAGTGATTTTCGGGAGGGGACCTTGTATGGGAGCTATGCCCAATTATGGACCGATCGGAAAAAACTTTCACAGTAATATTTTTATGCATACGAGCAATACTTATACCAAATTTTATATGGATATCTTAATTTAATAATGAGTTATACGCGTTTAAGTGATTTTCGGGAGGGGACCTTGTATGGGAGCTATGACCAATTATGGACCAATCGGAAAAAACTTTCACAGTAATATTTCTATGCATATGGGCAATACTTGTACCAAATTTTATATGGATATCTTAATTTTGTAATGAGTTATGTACGTTTAAGTGATTTTCGGGAGGGGACCTTGTATGGGAGCTATGACCAATATTGGACCGATCGGAAAAAACTTTCACAGTAATATTTTTATGTATACGGGCAATACTTATACCAAATTTTATATGGATATCTTAATTTAATAATGAGTTATACGCGTTTAAGTGATTTTCGGGAGGGGACCTTGTATGGGAGCTATGGCCAATTATGGACCAATAGGAAAAAACTTTCACAGTAATATTTCTATGCATATGGGCAATACTTATACCAAATTTTATATGGATATCTTAATTTTGTAATGAGTTATGTGCGTTTAAGTGATTTTCGGGAGGGGACCTTGTACGGGAGCTATGACCAATTATGGACCGATCGGAAAAAACTTTCACAGTAATATTTCTATGCATATGAGTAATACTTGTATCAAATTTTATATGGATATCTTAATTTAGTAATGAGTTATGCGCATTTAAGTGATTTTCGGGAGGGTACCTTGTATGGGAGCTATGACCAATTATGGACCGATCGGAAAAAACTTTCACAGCAATATTTCTAGGCATACGGGCAATACTTGTACCAAATTTTACATGGATATCTTAATTTAGTAATGAGTTATGCACGTTTAAGTGATTTTCGAGAGGGGACATTTTAATCTGTAAAATTTTGTGAAGATATCTTCATTGAGACGGTAGTTATTAGCAAAAAACCCATTTTCCGGGAATATGTACTTTTGTATGGGAGGTATATGAAATTGTGGACCGATTCTAGCAATTTTCAGCAGGGATCAAGATCTTGTCTAGAAACGAATGTATGGTGATTTTCATGGAATTATCTTGCATAGTTTTCAAGAAAATTACATCAGAATGTGTAAAAAATGCTTATTTTTTTCGAGGTTGTTTTAAATTTTGATTCATAACTTTTCCCGATGTGAACCGATTTTGCTGATTTTCAATACCAAACTGTACCGGATAATAATGAATGTTTTGGGTGAATTTGGTTAAATTATATTGCTTCGTTTTAACGTGAGCGTGTTTTACACAGACAGACAGACGGACGGACGGACGGACAGACGGACATAGCTAAATCGACTCAGAATTTCATAAGGACCCAGAATATATATACTTTGTTGGGTCTCAGATGAATATTTCTTGGTGTTACACACGGAATGACAAACTTATATATACCCTCTATCACCACTGATGGTGGTGGAGGGTGTAAAAAAATAAACATTCAACCTCGAAAAAAATAAGCATTTTTTACACATTCTAATGTATTTTTCTCCAAAACTATGCAAGATAATTCCATGAAAATCACCATACATTCGTTTCTACACAAGATCTTGATTCGTGCAGAAAATTGCCAGAATCGGTCCACAATTTCATATACCTCCCATACAAAAGTACATATTCCCGGAAAATGGGTTTTTCGTTAATAACTTCCATCACAATGTCGATATCTTCACAAAATTTTACAAATTAAAATCTTATATCAATAGAATTCTTTCAGAGAAACATTTTCTGGATCGGTCCATAATTGGACATAGCTCCCATACAAGGTCCCCTCCCGAAAATCACTTAAACGCGCATAACTCATTACTAAATTAAGATATCCATATAAAATTTGGTATAAGTATTGCCCATATGCATAGAAATATTACTGTGAAAATTTTTTCCGATTGGTTCAAAATTGGTCATAGCTCCCATACAAGGTCCCCTCCCGAAAATCACTTAAACGTGCATAACTCATTACTAAATTAAGATATCCATACAAAATTTGGTATAAATATTGCCCATATGCATAGAAATATTACTGTGAAAGTTTTTTCCGATCGGTCCATAATTGGTCATAGCTCCCATACAAGGTCCCCTCCCGAAAATCACTTAAACGCGCATAACTCATTACTAAATTAAGATATCCATATAAAATTTGGTATAAGTATTGCCCATATGCACAGAAATATTACTGTGAAAGTTTTTTCCGATCGGTCCATAATTGGTCATAGCTCCCATACAAGGTCCCCTCCCGAAAATCACTTAAACGCGCATAACTCATTACTAAATTAAGATATCCATATAAAATTTGGAATAAGTATTGCCCATATGCATAGAAATATTACTGTGAAAGGTTTTTCCGATCGGTCCATAATTGGTCATAGCTCCCATACAAGGTCCCATCGCGAAAATCACTTAAACGCGCATAAATCACTACTTAATTAAGATATCCATATAAAATTTGGTATAAGTATTGCCCATATACATAGAAATATTACTGTGAAAATTTTTTCCGATCGGTTCAAAATTGGTCATAGCTCCCATACAAGGTCCCCTCCCGAAAATCACTTAAACGCGCATAACTCATTACTAAATTAAGATATCCATACAAAATTTGGTATAAGTATTGCCCATATGCATAGAAATATTACTGTGAAAGTTTTTTCCGATCGGTCCATAATTGGTCATAGCTCCTATACAAGGTCCCCTCCCGAAAATCACTTAAACGCGCATAAATCATTACTTAATTAAGATATCCATATAAAATTTGGTATAAAAATTACCCATATGCACAGAAATATTACTGTGAAATTTTTTTCCGATCGGTCCATAATTGGTCATAGCTCCCATACAAGGTACCCTCACGAAAATCACTTAAACGCGCATAACTCATTACTACATTAGGATATCCATATAAAATTTGGTACAAGTATTGCACATATGCGCGGAAATATTACTGTGAAATTTTTTTCCGATCGGTCCATAATTGGTCATAGCTCCCATACAAGGTCCCCTCCCGAAAATCACTTAAACGCTCATAACTCATTACTAACTATAAAGTTTGGCAGAAGTATTGCTCATATACAGAGAAATATTACTGTGAAATTGTTTTCCTATCGGTCCATAATTGGTCATAGCTCCCATACAAGGTGCCTTTCAGAAAACCCTTAAAGGCACATAACTCAGTAGGAAATAGTGATACCCATAAAATATTTGGCATTAATACTATTTTTGTACGCATAAATGTTATTTAAAAATTTTTTCACGATTAGTCCAACCTTGGTCATAGCTCCCATACAAGGTTCCCTCCCGAAAATCACTTAAACGCACATAATTCATTACCAAATATTGATATCATACATTTAGCAAAATTATTGCTCTTATATACATAAATTACACTATAAAATTGTTTTACGATCGGTCCATATTTGGTTATAGCTCTCATACTAGGTCCCCTCCAGAAAATCACTTAAATGCACAATATTCATTACCAAATAATGATATAGTTACAGAATTTTGAAATTTTGTTTTTATATATAATTCGTCATAGCTCTCATACAAGGTCCTTTTACGAAAATCTCTTAAACGCACATTACTCATTACCAAATAAAGCTATTGATACAAAATTTGCCACAAATATTAGTTTTGTATACAAAAATTCTATTTCAAGATTTCTCACGACCGGCTCATAACATGGGTGCGGTCGGTCCCATACAAGGTTCCCTTTCGAAAATCATTTAAACACACATTACTTAATGCTAAATTACAATATAGATATAAAATTTTACTGAAATATAGCTCTTATGTACAGAAATTTAGCTTAAAGAATTTTTTACGATCGGACTATAATTGGTCATATCTAGGTCCTGCCCCTGAATTGTAATAGATTTAAGCTGTTTAAAGGGATTTTTCAATATAACTTATTTCTACAAAAATTTTACCAATTAGAAAAGTCTTAATATAAAAGTAGCTGGTGGAGGGTATTCAAGATTCGGCTCAGCCGAATTTAGCACTCTAACTAAAACTATTCTTTATTATTTTTGATTTTATTTCATTAATGTTTTTTTTTTATACCCTCCACCACCATCAGTGGTGATAGAGGGTATATATAACTTTGTCATTCCGTGTGTAACACCAAGAAATATTCATCTGACACCCAACAAAGTATATATATTCTGGGTCCTTATCAAATTCTGAGTCGATTTAGCTATGTCCGTCTGTCCGTCCATCTGTCTGTCTGTGTAAAACACGCTCACGTTAAAACGAAGCAATATAATTTAACCAAATTCACCTAAAACATTCACTATTATCCGGTACAGTTTGGTATTGAAAATGAGCAAAATCGGTTCACACTGGGAAAAGTTATGAATCAAAATTTAAAACAACCTCAAAAAAATAAGCATTTTTTACACATTCTGAGGTAATTTTTTCGAAAACTATGCAAGATAATTTCATGAAAGTCATCATACATTCGTTTCTACGCAAGATATTTATTTCTGCTGAAAATTGCCAGCATCGGTCCATAATTTCATATACCTCCCATACAAAAGTGCATATTCCCGGAAAATGAGTTTTTTGTTAATAACTTCCGTCAGAATGTTGTTAATAGAATTCATTGAGAGAAAAAATTTTCTGGATCGGTCCATAATTGGACATAGCTCCCATACAAGGACCCCTCCCGAAAATCACTTAAACGCGCATAACTCATTACTAACTTAAGATATCCATATAAAATTTGGAATAAGTATTGCTTATATGCACAGAAATATTACTGTGAAATTTTTTTCCGATCGGTCCATAATTGGTCATAGCTCCCATTCAAGGTCCCCTCCCGAAAATCACTTAAACGCACATAACTCATTACTAAATCAAGTTATCCATATAAAATTTGGTACAAGTATTGCTCACATATACAGAAATATTACTATGAAATTTTTTTCCGATCGGTCCATAATTGGTCATAGCTCCCATACGAGGTCCCCTCCCGAAAATCACTTAAACACACATAACTCATTACTAAATTAAAATATCCATATAAAGTTTGGTACAAGTATTGCTCATATGCACAGAAATATTACTGTGAAAATTTTTTCCGATCGGTCCATAATTGGTCATAGCTCCCATACAAGGTCCCTTCCCGAAAATCACTTAAACAAACATAACTCATTACTAAATTAAAATATCCATATAAAATTTGGTACATGTTTTGCTCTCACATATAGAAATATTACTATGGAATTTTTTTTCGATCGGTCCATAATTGGTCATAGCTCCCGTACAAGGTCCCCTTCCGAAAATCACTTAAGCGCACATAACTCATTACTAAATTAAGATATCCATATAAAATTTGGTAAAAGTATTGTTCACATATACAGAAATACTATTATGGAAGTTTTTTTCGGATCGGTCCATAATTGGTCATAGCTCCCATACAAGGTCCCCTCCCGAAAATCACTTAAACGCACGTAACTCATTACAAAATATTGATATATAAACATTTAGCACAAATATTGCTCTTATATACATAAATTACACTATAAAATTGTTTTGCAATCGGTCCATATTTGGTCATAGCTCTCATACTAGGTCCCCTCCAGAAAATCACTTAAATGCACAATATTCATTACCAAATAATGATATAGATACAGAATTTTGAAATTTTGTCTTTATATACATAATTGGTCATAGCTCACATACAAGGTCCTTTTACGAAAATCTCTTAAACTCACATTACTCATTACCAAATAAAGCTATTGATACAAAATTTGGCACAAATATTAGTTTTGTATACAAAAATTATATTTCAAGATTTTTTCACGATCGGTACATACATGGGTGCGGTCGGTCCTATACATGTTCCCCTTCAGAATATCACATAAATACTCATAACTTATTACTAAATTAAATAAATCTTGGGATTTTTTCTATTTAAGACATGAGAAAACTTATTTCTACAAATATTTGATCAATTAGAAAAGTATTAATATAAAAGTAGCTGGTGGAGGGTATTTAAGATTCGGCTCAGCCGAATATAGCACTCTAACTTGTTTTTTATTTATTTTTAAGCAAATTGTTTATGCGAGAACTCGAAACACTTTTACATTGGACTTTATTCTGTCCTGTCACGGTCGCCAATTTTATGTTTACTCAAAAAATAAAAAAACACTTGTAGATTTAGTTGTTGATCGTTTTAATGATACAAAAGGAATGAATAATTTACATTTATATATACTAATGCCATGGCTAAAGTTAAAGTTTAAAGAACAAGTAAATTACAAATTACAGTTATGAATTCAGCAAAAGAGAACAAATTAGTGTACAATGAAAACAAAGTAATCGAATATTAGATTATTGTAAAGTAAATAAAGATAGTTAAAAGAGTCAAATCAATATTTACATTAGTAAGTAAAATGAAAGTATACATTTTAAGTTTAATATTTTTAAAATAACTTTCAAATTTAGGATGAAAGTTATTATGACTGAACAGTCGTTTATATATCTTTTTATTGCATTATAGTTGCCATTTGTTTTGGTATATAATTTATTGCATAATGTATTTTTAGAAAATGGCCAATTGGATAGATCGGTAGAATTATTACATATCGGTAATTTGAGGTTCCGATATGGTTGTGAATAACTTTGACAGTTTTCATGCTATGACAGTCATTTATGCATCATTTTAAAGCATTACAGTTGCACTTTGTTTTGGTGTATAATTTGTGGCATAATGTGTTCGTCTAAAAAAATTTGATGGATCGGAACAATAATTCTAGTTCTATGTTTAAAAACGCGGTAATTTGAGGTTCCGCTATGGTTGCAAATAACATTGACAGTTTTCATGCTATGACAGTCATTTATGCATAATTTCAATATGGTATATCATTTGTATCATAATATGGTATATCATTTGTAGCATAATGTGTGTTTTTACAAATTGGTCAATTTGATAGATCGGTAGAATTATTGTTCTATGTTTAATAAACGCAGTAATCTGAGGTTCCGATATGGTTGCAATTAACTTTGGCAGTGCTAGGACAGTCGTTTATGCACCATTTTAAAGCATTAAAATTGCCATTTGTTTTGGTATATAATTTATTGCATAATAAATTTTTAGAAAATGGCCAATTTGATAGATCGGTAGAATTATTTTCCCAGGTTTAAAAAGGCGGTAATTTGAAGTTCCGATATGGTTGTGAATAACTTTGACAGTTTTCATGCTATGACAGTCATTTATGCATCATTTTAAAGCATTATGATTGCACTTTAATATGGTATATCATTTGTAGCATAATGTGTATTTTTACAAATTGGTCAATTTGATAGATCGGTAGAATTATTGTTCTATGTTTAATAAACGCAGTAATCTGAGGTTCCGATATGATTGCAATTAACTTTGGCAGTTTTCGTGCTAGGAAAGTCGTTTATGCACCATTTTAAAGCATTAATGTATTTTTAGAAAATGGCCAATTGGATAGATCGATAGAATTATTTTCCCAGGTTTAAAAAGGCGGTAATTTGAGGTTCCGATATGGTTGTGAATAGCTATGACAGTCATTTATGCATCATTTTAGAGCATTATGATTGCACTTTAATTTGGTATATCATTTGTGGCATAATGTGTTCGTCTAAAAAATGGTCAATTTGATGGATCGGTAGGATTATTTTTCTATGTTTAAAAACGCGGTAATTTGAGGTTCCGATATGGTTGACAGTTTTCATGCTAGGGTAATAGTTTATGCATCATTTTAAAGCATTACAGTTGCACTTTATTTTGGTGTATAATTTGTGGCATAATGAATTTTTACAAAAATTGGATAGATCGGTATATTTATTGGTACAGGTTTAAAAATGCGGTAATTCAAGGCTCCGATATGGTTGCAAATAACTTTTATAGTTTTCATGTTATAACAGTCGTTTATATATATTTTTATTGCATTATAGTTGCCATTTGTTTTGGAATATAATTTATTGCATAATATATTTTTAGAAAATGGCCAATTGGATAGATCGGTAGAATTATTTTCCCAGGTTTAAAAAGGCGGTAATTTGAGGTTCCGATATGGTTGTGAATATCTTTGACAGTTTTCATGCTATGACAGTCATTTATGCATCATTTTAAAGCATCACAGTTGCACTTTGTCTGTCTGTCTGTCTGTGTAAAACACGCTCACGTTAAAACTAAGCAAAGGAAATCAACCAAATTCACCCAAAATATTTATTGTTATCCTAAGCAGTTTGGTATTGAAAATCAGCAAAATCGGTTCACAACGTAAAAAGCTATGAGTAAAAATTTCAGACTACCTCGAAAAAAATTACGTTTTTTTCATCATTCTTTTGAAGTTTTCTCAGAAACTACCAAAGATATTTCGATGAATTTTGTCACATGTTATTTTTTCATGGCAGTGATCAATTGTGTTGAAAATCTTTACAATCGATTCAATATTTCCCATAGCCCCCATACAAAGGTATATATTCCCGGAAATTAGTTTATCGCTAATAACTCCCTCACATACATCGGTATCAACACAAAATTTTGCACATGCAAATATAATGTGAACAGAAATCATACTGTCAACGCAGATCTCAGTCGGTCCACAATTGGTCATAGCTCCCATACAAGGTCCACTTCCGAAAATCACCTAAACGCACATATTTCATTGATGAATAAAGCTATTGTGATAAAATTCGAGGTTAACATGTTTTGTGTACATACAAATCATTCTACGAAATTTTTTACGGATCGGTCCATTATTGATCATAGCTCCCATATAAGGCCCACTTCCGAAAATAATTTAAAAGCTTATATTTCATTGTCATATAAAGCTATCTTGATGAAATTCGACACAAATATGTTTAGTGTAAATATAAATCACTCTATGAAATTTTTTCCGGATAGGTCCATAATTGGTCATAGCTCCCATATAAAGTCCACTTCCGAAAATCACTTAAACGCATATATTTCATTGAATTATAAAGATATCGGGATAAAATTCGACACAAATATTTTTTTTGTATACATATAAATCATTTTACTAATTTTGTTACGGATCGGTCCATTATTGGTCATAGCTCCCATATAAGGCCCACTTCCGAAAATCATTTAAAAGCTCATATTTCATTGTCATATAAAGCTATCTTGATGAAATTCGACACAAATATGTTTAGTGTAAATATAAATCACTCTACGAATTTTTTTCCGGATAGGTCCATAATTGGTCATAGCTCCCATATAAAGTCCACTTCCGAAAATCACTTAAACGCATATATTTCATTGAATTATAAAGATATCGGGATACAATTCGACTTACATATGTTATGTATACATACAAATCATTTTACTAATTTTGTTACGGATCGGTCCATAATTGTTCATAGCTCCCATATAAGGTCCACTTCCGAAAATCACTTAAACGCATATATTTCATTGAATTATAAAGATATCGGGATAAAATTCGACACATATATGTTTTGTATACATACAAATCATTTTACTAATTTTGTTACGGATCGGTCCATTATTGGTCATAGCTCCCATATAACCCCATTTCCGAAAATCACTTAAAAATACATATTTCATTGTCAAATAAAGCTATCGTGATAAAATTCGACATAAATATATTTCGTATAAATATGAATTATTCCACTAAATTTTTTCCGGATAGGCCCATAATTGGTCATAGCTCCCATATAAGGTCCACTTCCGAAAATCGCTTAAACACATATATCTCATTGAATTCTAAAGCTATTGGGATAAAGTTCGACAAAAATACGTTTTGTGTACATTCAAATCATTTCACCAAATTTTTTACGGATCGGTCCATTATTGGTCATAGCTCCCATATAACCCCATTTCCGAAAATCACTTAAAAATACATATTTCATTGTCAAATAAAGTTATCTTGATAAAATTCGACACAAATATGTTTTGTCTTTATATGAATCACTCTATGAAATTTTTTCCGGAGAGGCTCCCATAGAGGGTCCACTTACGAAAATCACTTAAACGCACATATTTCTTTGAATAATAAAGCTATTTGGATAAAGTACGACTTGAATATGTTTTGTGAGCATATAAATCATTCTACCAATTTTTTTTCCGGATTGTTCCATATATGGTAATAGCTCCTTCAAAAAAATCACTTAAACGCACATATTTCATTAACAAATAAAGATATCTTGATAAAATTCGACACAAATATGTTTTGTGTAAGGTCGTAGCTCCTATACATATAAAGTTCACTTCCGAAAGTCACCTAAACGCACATATTTCATTAATTAATAAATCTATTGTAGTAAAATTCGACTTGAATTTTTTTGGCATATAAATCATTATACGAAATTTTTTCCTTAACGGTTGATAATTGGTCACAACTCCCATATAAGGACCATTTCCGAAAATTACTCAAATGCACATTAACAATCAAAGTTATCGGGATAAAATTCGACATAAATGTGTATTTTGTATATATAAATCATTCTACGGATTTTTTCTTCCGGATCGGTCCATAGGTTGTCTTAGCTCCCATATTAATATACATTTTTCTCGACCTAATTAAAATTAGTTTGACATACATATGCATAAATGTTAGTACCCTCAATAAGGAAACAAAAATTTTGCCAAGTTATCTAAAAATTAGATAGTTAAATGGGTTTCAACAAAAAGTAGCTTGCTGGTGGAGGGTATTTAAGATTCGGCATAGCCGAATATAGCACTCTAACTTGTTATTGCATTATAGTTGCCATTTGTTTTGGTATATAATTTATTGCATAATATATTTTTAGAAAATGGCCAATTGGATAGATCGGTAGAATTATTTTCACAGCTTTAAAAACGCGATAGTTTGAGGTTCCGATATGGTTGCAAATAACATTGACAGTTTTCATGCTATGACAGTCATTTATGCATCATTTTAAAGCATTATGATTGCACTTTAATATGGTATATAATTTGTAGCATAATGTGTGTTTTTACTAATTGGTCAATTTGATAGATCGGTAGAATTATTTTCCCAGGTTTAAAAAGGCGGTAATTTGAGGTTCCGATATGGTTGTGAATAACTTTTATAGTTTTCATGTTATAGCAGTCGTTTATATATCTTTCTATTGCATTATAGTTGCCATTTGTTTTGGTATATAATTTATTGCATAATATATTTTTAGAAAATGGCCAATTGGATAGATCGGTAGAACTATTTTCCCAGGTTTAAAAAGGCGGTAATTTGAGGTTCCGATATGGTTGTGAATAACTTTGACAGTTTTCATGCTATGACAGTCATTTATGCATCATTTTAAAGCATTACAGTTGCACTTTGTTTTGGTGTATAATTTGTGGCATAATGTGTTCGTCTAAAAAAATTTGATGGATCGGAACAATAATTCTAGTTCTATGTTTAAAAACGCGGTAATTTGACGTTCCGATATGGTTGCAAATAACATTGACAGTTTTCATGCTATGACAGTCATTTATGCATAATTTCAATATGGTATATCATTTGTATCATAATATGGTATATCATTTGTAGCATAATGTGTGTTTTTACAAATTGGTCAATTTGATAGATCGGTAGAATTATTGTTCTATGTTTAATAAACGCAGTAATCTGAGGTTCCGATATGGTTGCAATTAACTTTGGAAGTTTTCGTGCTAGGACAGTCGTTTATGCACCATTTTAAAGCATTAAAATTGCCATTTGTTTTGGTAAATAATTTATTGCATAATGTATTTAAAGAAAATGGCCAATTGGATAGATCGGTAGAATTATTTTCCCAGGTTTAAAAAGGCGGTAATTTGAGGTTCCGATATGGTTGTGAATAAGTTTGACAGTTTTCAAGCTATGACAGTCATTTAAGCATCAGTTTAGAGCATTATGATTGCACTTTAATTTGATATATCATTTGTGGCATAATGTGTTCGTCTAAAAAATGGTCAAATTGATGGATCGGTAGAATTATTGTTCTATGTTTAAAAACGCGGTAATTTGAGGTTCCGATATGACAGTCATTTATGCATCATTTTATGATTGCACTTTAATATGGTATATCATTTGTAGCATAATGTGTATTTTTACAAATTGGTCAATTTGATTGATCGGTAGAATTATTGTTCTATGTTTAATAAACGCAGTAATTTGAGGTTCCGATATGGTTGCAATTAACTTTGGCAGTTTTCATTCTAGGGCAATAGTTTATGCATCATTTTTTACAAAAATTGGATAGATCGGTATATTTATTGGTACAGGATCAAAAATGCGGTAATTTAAGGCTCCGATATGGTTGCAAATAACTTTTATAGTTTTCATGTTATAACAGTCGTTTATATATCTTTTTATTGCATTATAGTTGCCATTTGCTTTGGTATATAATTTATTCCATAATATATTTTTAGAAAATGGCCAATTGGATAGATCGGTAGAATTACTTTCACAGCTTTAAAAACGCGGTAATTTGAGGTTCCTATATGGCTGCAAATAACATTGACAGTTTTCACGCTATGACAGTCATTTATGCATCATTTTAAAGCATTATGATTGCACTTTAATATGGTATATCATTTGTAGCATTATGTGTATTTTTACAAATTGGGCAATTTGATAGATCGGTAGAATTATTGTTCTATGTTTAATAAACGCAGTAATCTGAGGTTCCGATATGGTTGCAATTAACTTTGGCAGTTTTCGTGCTAGAACAGTCGTTTATGCACCATTTTAAAGCATTAAAATTGCCATTTGTTTTGGTATATAATTTATTGCATAATGTATTTTTAGAAAATGGCCAATTGGATAGATCGGTAGAATTATTTTCCCAGGTTTAAAAAGGCGGTAATTTGAGGTTCCGATATGGTTGTGAATCACTTTGACAGTTTTCATGCTATGACAGTCATTTATGCATCATTTTAAAGCATTATGATTGCACTTTAATTTGGTATATAATTTGTGGCATAATGTATTCGTTTAAAAATGGTCAATTTGAAGGATCGGTAGAATTATTGTTCTATGTTTAAAAACGCGGTAATTTGAGGTTCCGATATGGTTGCAAATAACTTTGACAGTTTTCATGCTAGGGCAATAGTTTATGCATCATTTTAAAGCATTACAGTTGCACTTTATTTTGGTGTATAATTTGTGGCATAATGAATTTTTACAAAAATTGGATAGATCGGTATATTTATTGGTACAGGTTTAAAAATGCGGTAATTCAAGGCTCCGATATGGTTGCAAATAATCCGTAGAATGATTTATATATACAAAATACACATTTATGTCGAATTTATTTGACAATGAAATATGTATTTTTAAGTGATTTTCGGAAATGGGGTTATATGGGAGCTATGACCAATAATGGACCGATCCGTAAAAAATTTGGTGAAATGATTTGAATGTACACAAAACGTATTTTTGTCGAACTTTATCCCAATAGCTTTAGAATTCAATGAGATATATGTGTTTAAGCGATTTTCGGAAGTGGACCTTATATGGGAGCTATGACCAATTATGGGCCTATCCGGAAAAAATTTAGTGGAATAATTCATATTTATACGAAATATATTTATGTCGAATTTTATCACGATAGCTTTATTTGACAATGAAATATGTATTTTTAAGTGATTTTCGGAAATGGGGTTATATGGGAGCTATGACCAATAATGGACCGATCCGTAACAAAATTAGTAAAATGATTTGTATGTATACAAAACATATTTGTGTCGAATTTTATCCCGATATCTTTATAATTCAATGAAATATATGCGTTTAAGTGATTTTCGGAAGTGGACCTTATATGGGAGCTATGAACAATTATGGACCGATCCGTAACAAAATTAGTAAAATGATTTGTATGTATACATAACATATGTAAGTCGAATTGTATCCCGATATCTTTATAATTCAATGAAATATATGCGTTTAAGTGATTTTCGGAAGTGGACTTTATATGGGAGCTATGACCAATTATGGACCTATCCGGAAAAAATTTCGTAGAGTGATTTATATTTACACTAAACATATTTGTGTCGAATTTCATCAAGATAGCTTTATATGACAATGAAATATGAGCTTTTAAATGATTTTCGGAAGTGGGCCTTATATGGGAGCTATGACCAATAATGGACCGATCCGTAACAAAATTAGTAAAATGATTTATATGTATACAAAACATATTTGTGTCGAATTTTATCCCGATATCTTTATAATTCAATGAAATATATGCGTTTAAGTGATTTTCGGAAGTGGACTTTATATGGGAGCTATGACCAATTATGGACCTATCCGGAAAAAATTTCATAGAGTGATTTATATTTACACTAAACATATTTGTGTCGAATTTCATGAAGATAGCTTTATATGACAATGAAATATAAGCTTTTAAATTATTTTCGGAAGTGGGCCTTATATGGGAGCTATGATCAATAATGGACCGATCTGTAAAAAATTTCGTAGAATGATTTGTATGTACACAAAACATGTTAACCTCGAATTTTATCACAATAGCTTTATTCATCAATGAAATATGTGCGTTTAGGTGATTTTCGGAAGTGGACCTTGTATGGGAGCTATGACCAATTGTGGACCGACTGAGATCTGCGTTGACAGTATGATTTCTGTTCACATTATATTTGCATGTGCAAAATTTTGTGTTGATACCGATGTATGTGAGGGAGTTATTAGCGATAAACTAATTTCCGGGAATATATACCTTTGTATGGGGGCTATGGGAAATATTGAATCGATTGTAAAGATTTTCAACACAATTGATCACTGCCATGAAAAAATAACGTGTGACAAAATTCATCGAAATATCTTTGGTAGTTTCTGAGAAAACTTCAAAAGAATGATGAAAAAAACGTAATTTTTTTCGAGGTAGTCTGAAATTTTTACTCATAGCTTTTTACGTTGTGAACCGATTTTGCTGATTTTCAATACCAAACTGCTTAGGATAACAATAAATATTTTGGGTGAATTTGGTTGATTTCCTTTGCTTAGTTTTAACGTGAGCGTGTTTTACACAGACAGACAGGCAGACAGACGGACAGACGGACATAGCTAAATCGACTCAGAATTTCATAAGGACCCAGAATATTTATACTTTGTTGGGTCTTAGATGAATATTTCTTGGTGTTACACACGGAACGACAAACTTATATATACCCTCTATCACCACTGATGGTGGTGGAGGGTATAAAAACAAGTAAAAGTGTTATATTCGGCTATGCCGAATCCTATATACCCACCATCAAACCTCGTTTGACTCGAACGAAACTTACTTATGTCGAATTTCATCTATATGCTCGTATATTTAGGCCAGTTATAAGCGTTAAAGTAATTTTCTGAAGGGGATCTTATATAGGGGGGTAGGGTCAATTATGGGTCGATCCTCATAAAATTTGGTAGACAGAATTTGGTTCGTATTAAATTTACTTGTGTCGAATTTCATCGCTACACTCGTATTTTTAAACCATTAATGAGCGTTGCAGTCATTTTCTGAAGGAGACCTTATATGGGGGGTAGGGTCAATCATGGACCGATCCTCATAACATTTTTTAGATAGATTTTGACTCGTATGAAACTTACTTATGTCAAATTTCATCTATATACTAGTATTTTTAAGCCAGTAATGAGCGTTAAAGTCATTTTCTGAAGGGGACCTTATATGGGGGGTAGGGTCAATTATGGACCGATCCTCATAAAATTTTACATAGTGATTTTTGATCATAAGAAACTTACTTATGTCGAATTTCATCGCTATATTCGTATTTTTAAACAAGTTATTGCTGTTAAAGCTGCTTTTCGAGGGGACACTTGTATGGGGGCTATCCGAAAACGTGGACCGATATTGCCCATTTCCAATACCAAACAAACCTTACCTATAAGAAATATTTATGTGAAATTTCAACCTAGCTCTTTCCATTCGGACTCTATCGTGCTTTCAACAGACAGACAGACGGACGGACAGACGGACAGACATGGCTAGATCGTCTTAGAATTTAATGAGGACACAGAATATATATACTTTTGTGGGTCTATGATCAATATTTCGATGTGTTACAAACGGAATGACAAAATCAATATACCCCCCATCTTTTTTGATGGTGGGTATAAAAACAGATATTGAACTATATAAAAGGATTTAATATAATTTCAATTAAACTCGTAAAAAGTGCCACTAACTTGAAAAATATTTAAAAGATTCAAATTAAGTTAATGCTCAACATAGTTAACATTTAAATTTTGTTTATTATACAATATTTAAAATAAACAATTACAAATATAAACAAAATAATTAAAAAAAGTGTTTTACTAAAAACTTTTGTCATCACCAATAATAAAAAAAATGCATAAAATAAGTCATGCACCCACTCCAAGCAGTGCTGCTGCTGAACAATCAACCTTTAATGGTTTTATTAAAAGGGAGAAGAGTGCGTTCAAAAACAGAATTATCACATTGTCATACAATACCAATAACGAAGAATGCCTCATACCAGAAATATTGTTGAAAGAAGCTGGGAGAGAATTTATGGATGAAGTCTATACATTTTTAAAACTTAACATTGGTTTGAAGTTTAATATAGAACTCCATGCTCTTTATGCCAAGCCCAACTTAGATGATTTAGAAAACACGCCATTAGATGTAAAAAGTTTTCAAACAAAAATGAAAGAAATGTTCGACATCAACGAATTTGAAACCAACTTTAACAATAATATTGAAAGCATTTTACAAAAAATGGAAGAGTTTCAGGAAAGAGACAGTGGTTGGACTTTAGTACATTTAATAAAAGTTGTTCTAAATATAAACAAGTATCAACCACTGAAGGGTTCATCCTTTATACCCCTACCAAAAAAATTGTTATTGAAGAAAGCCTGTGTCAACATCAAAAATAATGATGAATTTTGTTTCAAATGGGCCGTGATTTCAGCTATAGTTAATTTGGAAACAAACGCAAATCGTACATCAAATTATAAGGTGAATATTTTGTCGAAAAATATTAACTTGGAGGACTATTGCTTAAATTTTAATGGGCTAAGCTTCCCATTAAAAATAAAGGATATAAGCATTTTTGAAGAAAATAATCAATGTATAAGTATAAATGTATTTGGATATGATGACGCAAATGACATTGTTGTGGGGCCATACTACAAAACAATAAAGGAAAAGACCAAACACATCAATCTTTTATTTCTTCAGAAAACTGTTAGAGATAATACCGTGTGTCATTATGTATGGATTAAACATATGTCAAGGTAAGTTTTATAATAAAACGTAATTTATGTATATGATTTTTTAAAGAATTTTTAAAAATTTATAATTTTTAGATTAATTCAATCGCAAACAACTAAATTTAAAGGAAGTCTGGTCATGTGTAATGATTGTTTACAACATTGCCATAAAAAGGAGAAATTGGAGGCGCATAAAAAAATGTGGTAAAATGGTGGCATATGTTCCGGAAGCAGATAAGTCTACTTTAGAATTTCAAAACTATAGCATTTGTGGTATATGCTGATTCTGAGTGTATATTTGAAAATATACAAACATGCATTCCGAACAGCGATTCATCATCGACAACATTAGTTGATAAGCATATTCCATATGCATTTTATACCCTCCACCACCATCAGTGGTGGTAGAGGGTATATATAACTTTGTCATTCCGTGTGTAACACCAAGAAATATTCATCTGAGACCCAACAAAGTATATATTCTGGGTCCTTATCAAATTCTGAGCCGATTTAGCTATGTCCGTCTCATTACTAACTTAAGATATCCATATAAAATTTGGAATAAGTATTGCTCATATGCACAGAAATATTACTGTGAAAGTTTTTTCCGATCGGTCCATAATTGGTCATAGCTCCCATACAAGGACCCTTCCCGAAAATCACTTAAAGGTGCATAACTCATTACTAAATTAAGATATCCATACAAAATTTGGAATAAGTATTACTCATATGCACAGAAATATTACTGTGAAATTTTTTTCCGATCGGTCCATAATTGGTCATAGCTCCCATTCAAGGTCCCCTCCCGAAAATCACTTAAACGCACATAACTCATTACTAAATCAAGTTATCCATATAAAATTTGGTGCAAGTATTGCTCACATATACAGAAATATTACTATGAAATTTTTTTCCCATCGGTCCATAATTGGTCATAGCTCCCATACGAGGTCCCCTCACGAAAATCACTTAAACACACATAACTCATTACTAAATTAAAATATCCATATAAAGTTTGGTACAAGTATTGCTCATATGCACAGAAATATTACTGTGAATTTTTTTCCGAACGGTCCATAATTGGTCATAGCTCCCATACAAGGTCCCTTCCCGAAAATCACTTAAACACACATAACTCATTACTAAATTAAAATATCCATATAAAATTTGGTACATGTTTTGCTCTCACATATAGAAATATTACTATGGAATTTTTTTTTCGATCGGTCCATAATTGGTCATAGCTCCCGTACAAGGTCCCCTTCCGAAAATCACTTAAGCGCACATAACTCATTACTAAATTAAGATATCCATATAAAATTTGGTAAAAGTATTGTTCACATATACAGAAATATTATTATGGAAGTTTTTTTCGGATCGGTCCATAATTGGTCATAGCTCCCATACAAGGTCCCCTCCCGAAAATCACTTAAACGCACGTAACTCATTACAAAATATTAATATATAAACATTTAGCACAAATATTGCTCTTATATACATAAATTACACTATAAAATTGTTTTGCAATCGGTCCATATTTGGTCATAGCTCTCATACTAGGTCCCCTCCAGAAAATCACTTAAATTCACAATATTCATTACCAAATAATGATATAGATACAGAATTTTGAAATTTTGTCTTTATATACATAATTGGTCATAGCTCACATACAAGGTCCTTTTACGAAAATCTCTTAAACTCACATTACTCATTACCAAATAAAGCTATTGATACAAAATTTGGCACAAATATTAGTTTTGTATACAAAAATTATATTTCAAGATTTTTTCACGATCGGTTCATACATGGGTGCGGTTGGTCCTATACATGTTCCCCTTCAGAAAATCACATAAATACTCATAACTTATTACAAAATTAAATAAATCTTGGGATTTATTTAATTTAACTTATTTCTACAAATATTTGATCAATTAGAAAAAGTAGCTGGTGGAGGGTATTTAAGATTCGGCTCAGCCGAATATAGTACTCTAACTTGTTCATACTACATTAAGTGTAACTTTAATGATAATTTAAGTAGACTTAGAAGTTTTAATTATTTGTAGAAGAATTAGTAGCTGATGTTAAATATTAAAATGATAATTATTTAAAAAATATTATACCAATGACACCCTTAACCGAAGAGGAAATTTTAGATTTTTATTCAAATAATATATGTCATATTTGCTCAAAAAATATTTTAAATGAGGATAAAGTGAGGGACCACTGTCATTTAAGTGGCAAATATAGAGGACCAGCTCATAATTATTGTAATATTAATTACAAATTACCTTCATTTATTCCAGTTATTTTTCACAACTTTTCAGCATATGATTGTCACACAGTGGTATAGGAAAAAAAAAAGAGGGAAATAATTCGGTAACTTCTAAACGGTTAATCCGATTTTAATGAAATTTGGTGTGCACAAAGAGGAGGTGTTGTCGAGTTTAGGTTTTGAATTTGGACCTTATAGGCCAACCAGGGGCCCGGCGGGGGGTCATCAAATTAGGACACCTCGGCTATGTTAAATTTTTAAAACGATCCTATTTCTTCATTTGAGTTCCGATTTAAAAAAAATTTCGTATATAGAATCTCCTCATCGAGCACTATAAAAAATGTTGTCATAGCAGTAAATTATCTCTTATAGTTTAGGAGATATTCGCATTTGAAAATTAAAATTTTAAAATTTTTACCGTCCTTACTTTAGTTTTTTTTGATAATAGCAGGTCCATTATCAACAAGTTTATATATCAAGCAGTGAAAGAATTATGTAAAAATCATGACTGAGTCCAAAGTTATAGGCATTTTAATTTAAAAAATTAAAAAAAGGCGATTTTTTGTCATTTTTTTGGGAAAAAAGTATCTTTTTCTTTTTAAGTTATCTAAAAAGTTTCTAAGAAGATGTATATAGAATTTATACTTTTTGGAAAGCTGACTTTACATAAAGTACGATAAATGAAACAAAACCTAAAAATTTTTGATACCGAGGGGACCAGGTCCATCCAAAAAAACCCTATTTTTTATGGAAAATTAAATTTTGAGCAAAAATTCTCAAATCGCATAGTCGATATCAAATTATAGTGACCTGTTTTATATGACCCAATATGTTCTTAATCATTTTGTAACGGGTTTCGATAACCCCGCCCCTGGTATGGATATAATAGGCAAAAAACTAAAAAATCCCATTTTTGGGATTTTTTAAAACTTTTTTGGGAATTCCGGGATTTCTAATAAGAAAATTCGAAATTTTGATTTAATTTTGGATTTTAAGTAAAAAAATCTACCTAACTGTAAAATTTCATCAAAAAATATTCATAAATAAAATTTTTATTGCAATTAGAAAAATTTGTATCTTCGCAAAAACTGAATAAAAAACATTTTTTAATTTTTTTTAAAAAAAGTATTCCGCGAATTTTTTAATTTTCAAAAATTATATACAGTTTTGAAAAATAGACAAAATTACCTTTCCATTGATATATAACATGCCTACCTAATGTTTTTTAAGTGACAAATTAATTAGGGAAAACTCAACATCTTTTAGAAAATTTGCCTAGCACTATTATTTTCATCCATAAGGTTAACTCTTAAATTTGTTACATATATGGATGAAAATAATAGTGCTAGGTAAATTTTCTAAAAGATGTTGAGTTTTCCCTAATTAATTTGTCACTTAAAAAACATTAGGTAGGCTTGTTATATATCAATGGAAAGGTAATTTTGTCTATTTTTCAAAACTGTATATAATTTTTGAAAATTAAAAAATTCGCGGAATACTTTTTTTAAAAAAAATTAAAAAATGTTTTTTATTCAGTTTTTGCGAAGATACAAATTTTTCAAATTGCAATAAAAATTTTATTTATGAATATTTTTTGATGAAATTTTACAGTTAGGTAGATTTTTTTACTCAAAATCCAAAATTAAATAAAAATTTCGAATTTTCTTATTAGAAATCCCGGAATTCCCAAAAAAGTTTTAAAAAATCCCAAAAATGGGATTTTTTGGTTTTTTGCCTATTATATCCATACCAGGGGCGGGGTTATCGAAACCCGTTACAAAATGATTAAGAACTTATTGGGTCATATAAAACAGGTCACTATAATTTGATATCGACTATGCGATTTGAGAATTTTTGCTCAAAATTTAATTTTCCATAAAAAATAGGGTTTTTTTGGATGGACCTGGTCCCCTCGGTATCAAAAATTTTTAGGTTTTGTTTCATTTATCGTATTTTATGTGAAGTCAGCTTTCCAAAAAGTATAAATTCTATATACATCTTCTTAGAAACTTTTTAGATAACTTAAAAAGAAAAAGATACTTTTTTCCCAAAAAAATGACAAAAAATCGCCTTTTTTTAATTTTTTAAATTTAAATGCCTATAACTTTGGACTCAGTCATGATTTTTACATAATTCTTTCACTGCTTGGTATATAAACTTGTTGTTAAGCAAATAAAAAAAAAAATGGCGAAAATCGGAAATATTTGGACCTGCTATTATCAAAAAAACTAAAGTAAGGACGGTAAAAATTTTAAAATTTTAATATTCAAATGCGAATATCTCCTAAACTATAAGAGATAATTTACTGCTACGACGACATTTTTTATAGTGCTCGATGAGGAGATTCTATATACGAAATTTTTTTTAAATCGGAACTCAAATGAAGAAATAGGATCGTTTTAAAAATTTAAATTTGAGGACCCCCCGCCGGGCCCCTGGTTGGCCTATAAGGTCCAAATTCAAAACCTAAACTCGACAACACCTCCTCTTTGTGCATACCAAATTTCATTAAAATCGGATTAACCGTTTAGAAGTTACCGAATTATTTCCCTCGTTTTTTTTTTCCTATACCACTGTGTGTCATTTATTTGTGAAAGAGCTCAATAATATCGATGATGGTCCCATTAATATTATCCCACTCAATAAGGAGTTGTATATATCCCTTTTAAAAACAATAAAAAGCTGCAACGGTCATAACATTGAAATCAGATTTTTAGACTCATGCCGGTTTATGCCATCGAGTTTAGATAATTTAGTTAAAAATTTAACACAGAATGAATTGAAAATCGTTAAAGAATTTCATTCTGATGAAAAAAAATTTGATTTACTGATAAGAAAGGGAGTCTTTCCATATAGTTATTTGAATTCGATAGAAAAACTTCAAGAAACTTGTTTGCCAAGCATAGATGATTTCTATAATAAATTAACTGAGACAGTATGTTCTTCCGAAGATTATGCATACGCACAAAAAGTTTGGAATGCTTTTGAGTGCAAAACATTAGAAGATTATTTAATGTTATACTTTAAAAGTGATGTTTTCTTATTAGCAGATGTTTTTGAAAACTTTAGGATCGTTTGTAAAAGCATTTATAATTTAGATCCATGCCATTATTATACAATACCTAGTCTATCTTGGGATGCAATGTTGAAAATAACAAATATAAAACTTGATTTGCTAACAGATATAGAAATGATTCAATTTTTAAATAAGGGAATTAGGGGTGGAATAGTGCAATGTTCGCATAGGCATTCCATAGCCAACAACAAATATCTCTCCGATTATGATAAGAAACTCCCATCTAAATACTTAACATATTTGGATGCAAATAATTTATACGGTTGGGGTATGTCTGAAGCTTTACCAGAGGGCAATTTTGAATGGGTTACAGATGTAAAAAACTTTTCTATAGAAGATATTCCCATTGATTCTGATACTGGATATATTTTAGAGGTAGATCTGGTATATCCAGAAGAAATTCATGATAGCCACAACAATCTACCATTTTGTGCAGAGAACAAAACCCCTCCAAATTCAAAAGAAAAAAAATTAATTACAGATTTGAATAATAAATATGAATACGTAATTTATTATAAAAATTTACAACAATGCTTAAAACATGGTTTAAAATTAAATAAAATACATACACGCAGAGAAAAAACATGGTTGTGGTAACCATGTTCCAAGAGCAACATATTATGGTTAAAATTATGATTGTAGTCCACTGTTGCCAATTTAGCTATTTTCTCGTCAAATCTAGCGATTTTTAATCCCATTTTGCTGGGAAAAATATGATTTAGCTATTAGCGGGAAATCTAGCGATTTTTCTTTAGATTTTAAGGCATTTTTTATTCATTTATATTTTGATAATATCGCTTAAAAGTTGTTACGAATGACGATTTACATATATGTATGTATATAAAAATATGCATTCAATGTAAATTATTTGAGTTTTAGCTGTGTGTATTATACTTATTTTGAATGTTCTGAAGAACATAATTAGGAGCAAATATTTGTGCGTACAGGTAAAGTTATACGAAAAACTTTAAAAGGGGTATATTTTGTTGTACTCAATTAAAAAACAAATATTTAATTATTCTAGTCTTTTAGTAAATGAGTGATATGATAATAAAATTTACCATAATTCTAAAAATTACTGAACATTGGAATAAGTGACGAAAGGATCGATCCATAAAGTCCTAAAAATTTACAACATTTCTAAGGCGTATAGGGCCGCATATCGATATTGCAGATAAACTTCCCACAAAAGGAGTGTATAATAATAATCTTGGGTGCCCCGGTAGGCTAGTTGGTAGTGTGCTAGCCTGTCAGTCTGAGGGTTGTGGGTTCGATTTCCAGCAGAGATCCTGGTCTACAACGGTCGTATGGTTATCGTCACCCTGCTCGGTAAATTAGGTAAGAATATAATTTGTAATTATAAATAATACTCATGGCTAGATAGTCTTAGAATTCATGCTGAAAATAAAGGATCGATCCATAAAGGCCAGCATTTCGAAATTCAATTTATCTTTACAACATTTCTAAAGCAATCTGTATAGGGTCGCATATCGAAATTAACCTCAACTTGACATTTTTCCTAACCAAAAGTGAAAATATTTAACATAAAAAAGATTCTCTTATGTGTTTGTTATAAGATGTGTTTGTATCACTATCCCATTCCTACGTATGTATATAGATTTTAGCGATAAATCGCTGACTTTTTAGAATAATATAAAAAATCTGAAAAATTTAGCTAGTTTTTTTAGCTATTTATTTTCAGAATCATATAATAAATATTATTTTGACGATTTATCGCTAAATTTTTCAAAATGTCTTGAATTTAGCTATTTTCTAGCTATTTTTCAGTCGACTTTAGCGATATTTTTGGGAAAAAAGTTGGCAACAGTGTTGTAGTCTTAACATAATATCGTTATTGTAACAAATTTAAAATATCATATTATGATTAAATACCGTTAGAATTATTTCATCATAATATTTTTCTATTTATCATAATAATATTGTTATACATGATCATATTATGATCCAATGTGTTCAAAATTTCGTTCAAAACTATGTATCGAAATCAAAATAAATTTTATTGAAGCAGTAAAATTACAGTTTCTAAAAAAAGTAAAAAAAAATATATATATATAAATAAAGATTACATACTTACAATACTTAGCACACTTCGCAAATTTCAATTTGATTCACAAAAACATAACTACATTATTCTATGCAAACTGAAATACTTATACATTTAATGCTATAAACCAAACGAGAATTATTCATTTTATTGTCGCGTAAAAAACACACACGAAAAAGTAATCTCTGTGAGCAAAAGTTGTTTTGTTGTTGTATTAATTTGTTGATGTATCAGCAGACATATAACAACATAACATACACTCTAAAAAATGCGTGTAAAATTACTACTACGGAGAATGTAATTTTTAAGAGAAAATTACAAAAAATGTGTAAATTTAAGCATAAAAAGTTTATAAAAATAATTACATGTTTTTAGCAGCAAAATACATACAAAATGTAGTATTTTGTATTATTTGTATACATGTTTATAAGATAATAAACATTTTAAAGTTAAAATTACATGTATTCTATTTAAATTTATTTTTTAAACAAAAAAATGTGTAATCATACCAATTTGAATGCAGTGATATAAAAACGTCACATTTTATTTTTTAAATTATAAAAAGTTAGAGAAATTTGTTATTTAAAACACATATTTGTTATTTAAAACGGTACAAAATACTTAAAAAGGCTTAAAAATATATTCTAATGGTGGGGAAACTCATAAAAATCATCTAACGAATAAATGTGTGTAAGTCGCCAAATGAAATAATTTTTTGTTTTGAAATTTTTCAGAAATTGTTATTTTTGTTTTTCCAGATATTTTCAAAAAGAAAATTATAATTACAATATTTGCAACAAATGACTGTATAGCAATGAAGTCGGCACCAATCGCCAAAAAAAGAATTGTGGCTCTTCCGGGCATATAATTGCAAAAGCAATAAAAATATATGTACATCAACTTCTTTAATGCATTGGACCAAAATAAAATCTCATTCAATACTAATATTAGGATTGATTACAGAAAAAATACATTTCAAGAAGAATAAGAACTGAAGAGCTTGGTTAGCTAAGCAGTCTTTTCCATATTTTATTCAGAAATATAATGAAATATTATATGGAGTCATAATATGACTGTGGTTTTACAAATAATATGTATATTTGTGTTCTTTGATGTATTTTTCAATTTTTTAATTACGTATTTATCTTTAATCAAATTTTGGTTTTATCTTTATCATTAATTCTAATAAAAGTTCTTGAAAAACAGTTTTAACTCATTTTTGTTTTGTTTTGGAAAAAATGTGAAGTTTATAACAAAGCATTTTAAATGTATATATACATTTTGTCAATGTTACTTTAAAGAATTTAATTTTAAATTTACACATTAGAAATTTAAATTTACATGAATTTGGAATGTTGCTAAACATTTTTAAACACATAATAGGTAGAGATACAAAATTTGTATCCAATATTTTTACATACAATATGTTTAAAAATTTTAAATATTTTTCGACATGTATTTTTACACTAATTATACTAGGAGTCTGGTTACCTACAATAAATAGTGTAAATTTAAACAAAAATTTATAAGAGTGTATAATGGTTTTTTATAACAACATAACATACAATGGTTATATAACATAACATATTATGGTTATTTGCAAGTTTAAATGGTTGTTAATAACAGAATATGTTTTCCTTGTTATCAGTATTTAGTTGTTGTAAAAATAATTATGATTCAGTGAATTATACTCAAATTTATAATTGCCTGGAACATGAAAATGTTTACAGTAACTTAAATATTGTTAAAATCTAATTAAAATAACAATTATATGTTTTTGAAAACAATATATTGTTACATTAAACATGGGATAGTTGCAGTAACCATTTTGAACCATGTTTTTTCTCTGCGTGTAGAATTCTTAAATTTAAGCAATCTAATTGGCTAAAAAAGTACATTTCCATAAATAATTTTCATAGAACAAATGCTAAAAATACATTTGAAAAAAATTTTTTCAAACTACTTAATAATGCTGTATATGGCAAAACTATGGAAAACGTTGATAAACGTAAACACATTAAAATTGCAAGTAAATGGGGAAATGAAGGAAAAAGACTTGGAGCTCGTGCTCTAATAGCAAAACCAGAATTTCATTCTGTTAGTATATTTGAGGAAAATATGCTAGCAATTGAATTAAATAAAACGTATTCATTTTATAACAAACCCATTTATCTAGGATTTACAATTCTAGAACTTTCTAAATGGAAGATGTATGATTTCCATTATGATTATATTGTGCCCAAATATAATACAAAAGCACAACTCAATTACATGGACACAGATTCCTTCATTTATTCTATTGAAACTGATGATTTCTATAAGGATATATTGAATGATATCGATACAAGATTCGATACATCTGAATATGATATTAACAACCAATTTGGTATTCCACAAAAGAATAAACAAGTTAGAGTGCTATATTCGGCTATGCCGAATCTTAAATACCCTCCACCAGCAAGCTACTTTTTATTGAAACCCATTTAACTATCTAATTTTTAGATAACTTGGCAAAATTTTTGTTTCCTTATTGAGGGTACTAACATTTATGCATATGTCAAACTAATTTTAATTAGGTCGAGAAAAATGTATATTAATATGGGAGCTAAGACAACCTATGGACCGATCCGGAAGAAAAAATCCGTAGAATGATTTATATATACAAAATACACATTTATGTCGAATTTTATCCCGATAACTTTGATTGTTAATGTGCATTTGAGTAATTTTCGGAAATGGTCCTTATATGGGAGCTGTGACCAATTATCAACCGTTAAGGAAAAAATTTCGTATAATGATTTATATGCCAAAAAAAATCAAGTCGAATTTTACTACAATAGATTTATTAATTAATGAAATATGTGCGTTTAGGTGACTTTCGGAAGTGAACTTTATATGTATAGGAGCTACGACCTTACACAAAACATATTTGTGTCGAATTTTATCAAGATATCTTTATTTGTTAATGAAATATGTGCGTTTAAGTGATTTTTTTGAAGGAGCTATTACCATATATGGAACAATCCGGAAAAAAATTGGTAGAATGATTTATATGCTCACAAAACATATTCAAGTCGTACTTTATCCAAATAGCTTTATTATTCAAAGAAATATGTGCGTTTAAGTGATTTTCGTAAGTGGACCCTCTATGGGAGCCTCTCCGGAAAAAATTTCGTAGAGTGATTCATATAAAGACAAAACATATTTGTGTCGAATTTTATCAAGATAACTTTATTTGACAATGAAATATGTATTTTTAAGTGATTTTCGGAAATGGAGTTATATGGGAGCTATGACCAATAATGGACCGATCCGTAAAAAATTTGGTGAAATGATTTGAATGTACACAAAACTTATTTTTGTCGAACTTTATCCCAATAGCTTTAGAATTCAATGAGATATATGTGTTTAAGCGATTTTCGGAAGTGGACCTTATATGGGAGCTATGACCAATTATGTGCCTATCCGGAAAAAATTTAGTGGAATAATTCATATTTATACGAAATATATTTATGTCGAATTTTATCACGATAGCTTTATTTGACAATGAAATATGTATTTTTAAGTGATTTTCGGAAATGGGGTTATATGGGAGCTATGACCAATAATGGACCGATCCGTAACAAAATTAGTAAAATGATTTGTATGTATACAAAACATATTTGTGTCGAATTTTATCCCGATATCTTTATAATTCAATGAAATATATGCGTTTAAGTGATTTTCGGAAGTGGACCTTATATGGGAGCTATGAACAATTATGGACCGATCCGTAACAAAATTAGTAAAATGATTTGTATGTATACATAACATATGTAAGTCGAATTGTATCCCGATATCTTTATAATTCAATGAAATATATGCGTTTAAGTGATTTTCGGAAGTGGACTTTATATGGGAGCTATGACCAATTATGGACCTATCCGGAAAAAATTTCGTAGAGTGATTTATATTTACACTAAACATATTTGTGTCGAATTTCATCAAGATAGCTTTATATGACAATGAAATATGAGCTTTTAAATGATTTTCGGAAGTGGGCCTTATATGGGAGCTATGACCAATAATGGACCGATCCGTAACAAAATTAGTAAAATGATTTATATGTATACAAAACATATTTGTGTCGAATTTTATCCCGATATCTTTATAATTCAATGAAATATATGCGTTTAAGTGATTTTCGGAAGTGGACTTTATATGGGAGCTATGACCAATTATGGACCTATCCGGAAAAAATTTCATAGAGTGATTTATATTTACACTAAACATATTTGTGTCGAATTTCATCAAGATAGCTTTATATGACAATGAAATATAAGCTTTTAAATTATTTTCGGAAGTGGGCCTTATATGGGAGCTATGATCAATAATGGACCGATCCGTAAAAAATTTCGTAGAATGATTTGTATGTACACAAAACATGTTAACCTCGAATTTTATCACAATAGCTTTATTCATCAATGAAATATGTGCGTTTAGGTGATTTTCGGAAGTGGACCTTGTATGGGAGCTATGACCAATTGTGGACCGACTGAGATCTGCGTTGACAGTATGATTTCTGTTCACATTATATTTGCATGTGCAAAATTTTGTGTTGATACCGATGTATGTGAGGGAGTTATTAGCGATAAACTAATTTCCGGGAATATATACCTTTGTATGGGGGCTATGGGAAATATTGAATCGATTGTAAAGATTTTCAACACAATTGATCACTGCCATGAAAAAATAACGTGTGACAAAATTCATCGAAATATCTTTGGTAGTTTCTGAGAAAACTTCAAAAGAATGATGAAAAAAACGTAATTTTTTTCGAGGTAGTCTGAAATTTTTACTCATAGCTTTTTACGTTGTGAACCGATTTTGCTGATTTTCAATACCAAACTGCTTAGGATAACAATAAATATTTTGGGTGAATTTGGTTGATTTCCTTTGCTTAGTTTTAACGTGAGCGTGTTTTACACAGACAGACAGACGGACAGACGGACATAGCTAAATCGACTCAGAATTTCATAAGGACCCAGAATATATATACTTTGTTGGGTCTTAGATGAATATTTCTTGGTGTTACACACGGAACGACAAACTTATATATACCCTCTATCACCACTGATGGTGGTGGAGGGTATAAAAAGTGTTAGGGATGATGAAGGATGAAAACAATGGTGTAATTATGAGAGAATTTGTAGGTTTAAGAGCAAAAATGTATTCATTTAAAACAGCAGATTTAAATGAAACTAAAAAGGCTAAGGGTGTCAAAACCAATGTAGTTAGAAATTTAAGTCTATCAGACTATAAAAATTGTTTATTTAACAAAAAAAATTATTATGGTAATATGTTTGTATTTAAATCTAAATTACATGTGTTATATACGGCACATTTAAATAAAATTAGTTTAAGTTATTTAGATAATAAACGATTTATATGTTGTAATAATATTAATACTCTTGCTTGGGGTCATTACAAGCAAGAATTTTTAAGTAATAATGATGATGAAGATTATTTTATGTTAGATTTAAATGAAAAAACAAGTTAGAGTGCTATATTCGGCTATGCCGAATCTTAAATACCCTCCACCAGCAAGCTACTTTTTGTTGAAACCCATTTAACTATCTAATTTTTAGATAACTTGGCAAAATTTTTGTTTCCTTATTGAGGATACTAACATTTATGCATATGTCAAACTAATTTTAATTAGGTCGAGAAAAATGTATATTAATATGGGAGCTAAGACAACCTATGGACCGATCCGGAAGAAAAAATCCGTAGAATGATTTATATATACAAAATACACATTTATGTCGAATTTTATCCGGATAACTTTGATTGTTAATGTGCATTTGAGTAATTTTCGGAAATGGTCCTTATATGGGAGTTGTGACCAATTATCAACCGTTAAGGAAAAAATTTCGTATAATGATTTATATGCCAAAAAAATTCAAGTCGAATTTTACTACAATAGATTTATTAATTAATGAAATATGTGCGTTTAGGTGACTTTCGGAAGTGAACTTTATATGTATAGGAGCTACGACCTTACACAAAACATATTTGTGTCGAATTTTATCAAGATATCTTTATTTGTTAATGAAATATGTGCGTTTAAGTGATTTTTTTGAAGGAGCTATTACCATATATGGAACAATCCGGAAAAAAAATTGGTAGAATGATTTATATGCTCACAAAACATATTCAAGTCGTACTTTATCCAAATAGCTTTATTATTCAAAGAAATATGTGCGTTTAAGTGATTTTCGTAAGTGGACCCTCTATGGGAGCCTCTCCGGAAAAAATTTCATAGAGTGATTCATATAAAGACAAAACATATTTGTGTCGAATTTTATCAAGATAACTTTATTTGACAATGAAATATGTATTTTTAAGTGATTTTCGTAAATGGGGTTATATGGGAGCTATGACCAATAATGGACCGATCCGTAAAAAATTTGGTGAAATGATTTGAATGTACACAAAACGTATTTTTGTCGAACTTTATCCCAATAGCTTTAGAATTCAATGAGATATATGTGTTTAAGCGATTTTCGGAAGTGGACCTTATATGGGAGCTATGACCAATTATGGGCCTATCCGGAAAAAATTTAGTGAAATAATTCATATTTATACGAAATATATTTATGTCGAATTTTATTACGATAGCTTTATTTGACAATGAAATATGTATTTTTAAGTGATTTTCGGAAATGGGGTTATATGGGAGCTATGACCAATAATGGACCGATCCGTAACAAAATTAGTAAAATGATTTGTATGTATACAAAACATATTTGTGTCGAATTTTATCCCGATATCTTTATAATTCAATGAAATATATGCGTTTAAGTGATTTTCGGAAGTGGACCTTATATGGGAGCTATGAACAATTATGGACCGATCCGTAACAAAATTAGTAAAATGATTTGTATGTATACATAACATATGTAAGTCGAATTGTATCCCGATATCTTTATAATTCAATGAAATATATGCGTTTAAGTGATTTTCGGAAGTGGACTTTATATGGGAGCTATGACCAATTATGGACCTATCCGGAAAAAATTTCGTAGAGTGATTTATATTTACACTAAACATATTTGTGTCGAATTTCATCAAGATAGCTTTATATGACAATGAAATATAAGCTTTTAAATTATTTTCGGAAGTGGGCCTTATATGGGAGCTATGATCAATAATGGACTGATCCGTAAAAAATTTCGTAGAATGATTTGTATGTACACAAAACATGTTAACCTCGAATTTTATCACAATAGCTTTATTCATCAATGAAATATGTGCGTTTAGGTGATTTTCGGAAGTAGACCTTGTATGGGAGCTATGACCAATTGTGGACCGACTGAGATCTGCGTTGACAGTATGATTTCTGTTCACATTATATTTGCATGTGCAAAATTTTGTGTTGATACCGATGTATGTGAGGGAGTTAAACTAATTTCCGGGAATATATACCTTTGTATGGGGGCTATGGGAAATATTGAATCGATTGTAAAGATTTTCAACACAATTGATCACTGCCATGAAAAAATAACGTGTGACAAAATTCATCGAAATATCTTTGGTAGTTTCTGAGAAAACTTCAAAAGAATGATGAAAAAAACGTAATTTTTTTCGAGGTAGTCTGAAATTTTTACTCATAGCTTTTTACGTTGTGAACCGATTTTGCTGATTTTCAATACCAAACTGCTTAGGATAACAATAAATATTTTGGGTGAATTTGGTTGATTTCCTTTGCTTAGTTTTAACGTGAGCGTGTTTTACACAGACAGACAGACAGACGGACAGACGGACAGACGGACAGACGGACATAGCTAAATCGACTCAGAATTTCATAAGGACCCAGAATATATATACTTTGTTGGGTCTTAGATGAATATTTCTTGGTGTTACACACGGAACGACAAACTTATATATACCCTCTATCACCACTGATGGTGGTGGAGGGTATAACAAATGAAAATTGCAAAGAAGTATTCATGAAGATGGAGATGATTTATTGAAAGAAATAGATATAATTAAAGAGTCATTCGTGAATAATCAAAATTGCGATGAGTATTTTATGGAAATAGAATAGAAACAAACAAATTATTGTAATTTTATTTAATACCTTAAATGTATTTTAAAAAATACAACTTATAAATAAAAAATCCCATTAAATAAAACATTATTATTCATGTATATTAATCGTTAAATGTGTTTTATTTGAAATATTTTGCCATGATACATTTTCATTTTCATAATCTAATTGTTTTCGATTTCTAGTAACTCGAGGTGAATACTGGTATGGTAAAGTTGATTGCTTCAAATTTTTATGATTTTCATCTTTTGACAGTATTCTTATTTTTGGTGAACCTTTATTAGAGAACTGTTTAAGTCGTTTAGCTAGTGAAGATGCAGAAGTAGGGTTGAATTTTTCTATTGTTGTATCCATATCAACTTGGTCGTCAATATCATTATTAGCATAAACATCCTCAGGCAAATTAATATTAGTTTGTATTCCAATACTGCTGGATTCTGGTTTCATTGTTTGAGTTTCAATATGTTTTTTATATATTTTTCTTGTTTGAGTTTCATTATCGCGTAAATTATTCTTTACATCAATAGTATTCTGATATGATGTTTTTTGCTTTCCAATCAAATATTTTGACAGTTCTTGTTTAATAAAGAACCATTTGTTGATATCTTTAAGTGTATGCGACGCGTATATTGGTAAAAGTTTTTTTTGTAAGAAATCAGAGTCTGAATATTTTATTTTAAATTTATCATAAGTTGATGGATTGAGAACGATAAGTTTTGATAAATTATTTGACATTTTCTAAAATTTTTCCAATGACTCCACCTAATACTGAAGAAATTATAATTGGAAGAAATCCTCCCTTTTGAATAAGATGTTTCCTCTTTTGTTTCAAAGAGGTTTGTGATCAACAAACTTTTCTTATCGTATTCTTATATGGTTTTATTTTATTAAAAACTGTTCTAGATATTTTATGATTTTTATACCCTCCACCACCACACAGTGGGGCAGAATGGAAATTTTTTGGAAATAAATCTGGCATTTCTAAACGGCTGATCCGATCGGGATAAAATTTGGCGTGAGCGTAGCCAAGGAGTATTCGAGTTTAAGTTTTGAAGATGAACCCTGCAGATGCCCCAGGATACCTACGACATGTAAAATTTTTAAACTCGTGCCATTTTTTTGTTTTTCACCCAAATACAAAGATTTTTATATTTTGTGAAAGCGCTCGACGAGATCTTGAAAAAATATGCTTGGACATACTACTTATCTCTTATAATATCCGAGTTATAGGCATTTAAAAATTTAGTGATACAAAATTTACCATACCTTGGTCCGCCTTTTTTTGAATACCGGGCGTAATTTTGGACCAAATGGACTCAATTTTTTCTTGTTAGTTAGACAACAAAATTTCCAATAATATACAAAAAATTTCAGATCAATATTGTTTACAGATCCAAAAATATACGTTTTTTAATTTAAAAATTCAAAAAATTTTAGATTTTTGGCGTTTTTTTGCCAAAAATGTGTCTTAACTCTTTTATTAATAAAATAAAATTTTTATTAAGAACATATAACAATTTTATAGTTTTCTAAAAGGTATCTTTACGCAGAACGCTTTGGCGTAAAAAACTTGTCCTATTTTTTGAAAATGTTGCCACTGCGTCCTTCCGAATATGACCTATTTTTTATCAAAACTTCAACTTTGGGCGAAATGTTTTAAAATCCCAAAGCTGGGATCAGAAAACTGAAAGCAGTTTTGGAAACCTCAATATGTTTTCTATTTACTCCAAAAGTATTTTCCCAGCCCTGAAAGAAATGTGGACCCTATGGGCAAAAAAGTAAAAAATCCCATTTTTGGGATTTTCATTCCTATTTTTGGGAATTGCGGGATGCCCTTTGACCTTTTCAATTTTTTTTTTGCATATTCTTATTTGAAATGACAAATTTAACAAGCGTTGAAAATTTCATTGAGTTTTGTTCATAAATAAAGATTTTGTCATATATTACATATTTGTTTTATTTCTAAAACTATGATTTATATCAAAATTTTAATAGGATCGCAGATAGCTACAACAATTTAGTCCATATTTATCCCTTAATATCATTTTTTAGTTAGATATGGAAATTCTCGACCCTTTACAAAAAATTTCAAGCCAATATCTCAATTACATTCAAAAATATGTTCATTTAAACCTGTGTCCTTTAATTTCATCTTTTTCATATTTTAGTATTAAGTATGACAGAACATACATTTGGTGTTGAATAAAATATTTGGACAATTTTTAAAAATTATTTAGTTAATTATTTTATTATAATATTGTATATAAAATAAAAAAATTATAATTTTATTATGAGCCACGCACAACAACACCTAAATCACCCCACACAAATTACCTTTCCCTCCCACCGAAATATAAAACACAATTTAATACAATATCATCAGTTAGTATAATAGCTTTTTTTATTTGAACTGTTTATCTTAAACATAATACAATTAATTCTTACAACCTACTTATATAGTTAATTCCTAACACTACTTATTTTCTATAAAATAATCTGTCATATCGGTATACATATCCAGAAGGTAATATAAGTCCTTTAAATCTTCCTTGTTTTGAGATGATAGAGTTTCATAACAAATCCATCTTTTTCGCATAGTTGAAAGAACAGGATCAGAAGATAGAAGTAAACTATTAAAAATATCTTCATTCTGTGATTGCCTGGAGCATTTTCTTGAGCTGAATAGTTGAACATGCTTAAAATCTCGATTCCTCGCTTCCTGGGCTTCTTCTGTTAACTCTCCAAGTGGAAGAATATTCGATTCAATTATTATTTGACCATGACACAATACTTTGTGTACTGTTGGTGTTAGTTCCCTCCATGGATACAGAGATACAAGTAATTTAGAAATTTCAGATGTGTATTCCCCAAATCGATTTTCATTAATTTTATGTTTACTATTCAGTGCCATTAAAATAGTTTTAACTCTTCGAAGCAACTCTTTGTCGATTCCAGTTATTTTTGAAGTAATTTCAAAATCACGAAAAAACCTTCTCGACGTATTACCGTCATTTGTACTACCGCAACTTGAAAGTGGTTTGTCGATGTTTAATCCCATCTGAACTTTAAATTCTTCTTGGATTCTGCTTTTTTCCGCAGTTCTCAGTTCTTTCAATTCTTCATTATTTTTTGTTGATTTAGTAGGATAGTTTGTTTTTTTTTTCCTGGATCGCCTTGTATGATGGTAATATATTGTGTCCTTTTTCATGCAGAGCTTTCCTTAATATTTGGTACTTATTTCGACTGAGACCCAGTTCCAACATAAGCGCTATTGCTTCCTCTTCAGTAAAATTTGATTATGATGTTGGAGTTGGTATACTTTCCACAATTCGCTTAAGTCGTTTTGGTGATGCATTAGGAAGAATAGTTGCAATATGTACGACATCCATATGTTGGTTTTCCTTTTTCAGCATTTCGTTAAATGTATCAGCAATTTCCTCATTTGAGATTGAAAAAAGTTTTTGTGTGACCCTCTTTTTTTTACCTTGAACATAAGTCTTCGTATGACTTGCAAGGCGCTCCTATTGATGTGTTGTAAGTTGGTTGTAAGTTGTAAGTTGTAGTAGTTTCCATCCAACTACAAAATTTTAATCGAAATTTCTTTTGATTTCCATCCACAGACTTACTTTTTACATCAAAAAGTTTTAAATTTTTGATATGCCTGTTTTGTCTACTTTTCTACTATATGTAGTTTTTATATAATTTGAAATGTCTTCAATTCTTTCTGGCCCTTTTGAAGATATACTCCATAAAACGGAACACAACTCTTCGTACTTTAATGTAATCTTCATTGTAGATTTATTAAATATGGTACTTAAAATCTGAGAAGTTTACTTATATACCAATTCTTGTCATTTCCGATACAGGTATTCCAAAGTAAAAAATTACGAATTGTCTACCTATTAACATTTAGGACTATATTACTATAACCTGTAATTCAGTCATTGATATTTCTTATTAGTGAATGAATCGAAATTATCATTACCTGTATATTTTTACCTACATGATCATAAACGAAACAGAACGAAATGATCTGTCGAAAAAATTTAGGTAAAAAATAGTTATACATTTTTGAAAATTTAAGCATAATAGGACCTTTCAATTATAAGGATAAGCAAACAAATAGAAAATAGGCAAATATAAGATTTAAATATGTGCTGTCATACTTAATACTAAAATATGAAAAAGATGAAATTAAAGGACACAGGTTTAAATGAACATATTGTTACGCGCCGATTAGATACTCGAATAATAAAAATTGACAATCTATTAAACTTTGAAATAACCGCTCAAAACATTGGTTAAGGGGTATGTAAAAAGATTTCCAGCTAGCTCCATCAAAGGTACGTTGGTCCCAACCCATGTATCTAACGCGTAAGCATATAACATACTCTTCATACCATAGAGTATGCAAAATTTCAAATGAAAAGAACGAGGAATAATATGAAAATAATTCAAAACTGTGTGACAAGATGGTAAACCACTTAGGGTAAAATTTTCCCTCCCAACTGAATATTATCAGACGCCTATGACAGATCTACTACCCTATAGTTTGCTATCTGTCCCTATATTGACATAGTTATTTACTTACATACACATTTTCATGATGGTTATCTTTCCCTTATAAAAAAAAATTCTTTAGTGTTTCATTTTAATATAATTACAAAATTACGCAAAATTTATTTAGCAAAGATAAAAAGGAATATGCGATAAATTCATTCATACTTTATATTATATGATCTATACTCAATTATTGTACAGAGCATACTAAGGATTGTAAATATTGATAATTGCTTATTACATTCTTATTTCGGACAGAGAAACAAAATTGAAACGGACTGACTTATAATAATAATGAGAGTTAAATAAAAGGAATAGAAACAAAATTAAAATATGATCATCACTTACAAAAACATGAATGAGAGCAATTGATGAATGAAATTTACTCCACGTCGATTGATTTGTTGGGCCCAGCAGTCAATGCGTGTTGTTTTTGTTGTTGTTAAATTCTGCCTTTTTGTAAATGAAGATTATGAATGAAAAGTATATGCGAAATTTAGAATACGAGAATCATTAATACAAAAAAATAGTAAAAGTAAAAGATAATAATACTACGTGGCTTATTTTACACCAGATGTAAAATGTTAGTAATAATATGATAACATTTTTGTAGTTTTTAAATTTTAGTTAAATATATGTAAGTACATTTTTGTTAATTTTAATAATTTTATCAGCTTTAAATGAAATTCATTGATAAATTAATATTTTAGAAAATTTATAAGTATGATTTAATTATTTTAGATAGATTCATATAGTTTTAAGTAGATAATTCAAAATTTATAAATGATTATTTCTAGAATTTTAAAAATTGTTTGTTATAATTTTCTTAGATTTAAAATTTCATAATATTTAACACTTAGTATATTGAAAGGGTTTTTAATGAGAAATTTAATAATTTATATTATTCTAATTGTTGTAATTTTGATAGGTTATTTTAATATTTCATAATAAGAACTTGTAATGAGATGTTAAGAATTTTAATGGATTACATCATACTCAACTTTTATATAATGAAAATAGGTAAAACTTTAGAGTTAAGAATCAGATTATTTAATTAACATTTCTTAATCAATTTTAGCAAACTATTTGAAATTCCAGTTTAGCTCAGTTTTAGATAATTGTAGGTTCTATAATTATAGTATATATTTGTTTTTATGCAATTAGGTAATTAAGTAATAGTAAATTAGCCTCAATTTTAGGATTTTAGGTTCGATTTAGGTGATTTTCTTTTTTAGTAAATGTTTTAGGTATTTGAATTAATTTTATATAGTATGTCTGGTGTAATGTTTTAAATTATTTGGATAGGTTTAAGGAACAAAAATGTGGTTAAGACGTTACGTAATCTGGTAGAACTTGTGCTGTGTATATCAAGTTTATGATGTAATTATGGTGGTTGATCACATGTCTCGTTCCACGTGTAATTAATGCCCGTTATAACAGACCCTCGTGGCAAAATATGTGAATAGATTGGTGGGGCAGAATTCCAGAAAGGTGTTCTTGAACTGCGCTGAATTTGCGCAGAATACTACCATGTGGTTAATGGATCTTAAAGGAAACAAATTGCCAAGTTGGGTGAGAAGCCTCTTGGTACAAATGGGACAATTTTCTTACCTTCTTAAATTAATCGTGGATTTGTATAATTTTTTTTTCTCTAGTTATTAAAAATTCACCAGTTTTCAACGATTCTAGCGTTAATGGAGCAAATTGTCCAAGTTATATAATTTTGGTCACTTTTGATTTCACAATTAATAAAATTTAGTTTCACTTTGAAAGACGTTTAAAGTTCCGATTAAGGTTCTTTACTTTAATGAGATCACTATAAGAATGAACAGAGATTAAAATTTGCATAATGTGGTATGCTGTAAAATAAATTACGCAGCAGAATTATTGAATTTTACAAGGAGAATTAAAAGGCATTGGAAATACCAATTAATAACTTAATGCAAAAAAAAGACAAAAAGTGCATGCAAATTTTTTTAATTTTTTTCCTATGTTGATCATTACACAATTATACGCACATACATAGTGGGTACGTGTATGTAGATATGTAATTTGCTTTTGTTACTCTCTTTACTGGTTTTGACTTTTTTCTAGCATGATAGATATAAAATAAACAACTAAGAAGGGTACCTATGTTAAATATGTTAATTATAAGTAAAATATGAATATGCATACAAACTATGAGTAGATATTGAAATTCTGAAATATTTTTCTAAAAAAAAAATTTAAATGTCTAATAAGATATTAGTTTTAAAGAATCTGTGTATATTCATAAAAAGTAAGAAAATTTTCAGCAAATCATATATGTTTATCATTTTCAAAAGACCACAAATTTCGTAACAAAAACCGTATCAAAACTGTTTCGTCTGAAAATTTTCCAAATTAAGGACGAACAGGAAAATGGTTTTTGTATGTTTACATAAGCAAAAAAAAACAATTTTTATTATTCGATTAATGTAAAGTGTGGCACGACCCACGATAAGCCGGGCAATTTCATATTTTTAAATCTGAAGTGTGGTATCTGCCTGTGTATTTGCTTTCCAAGTCTTCAACATCATATAAGTTGTTTCCTATTTTAGCTTTAATGCGACATTTAACAAATTTGGGTAGGAACTTTTTGTTAATATGTTTAGAAAGGTCACTTAATATATGATTTTTCCTGTAACTATTTGTCCCACGGACAAATTTATAGGTCTACTGCGGAGGTTGTAGTTCTTCGAGGACCTTTCATGTGCCTTATTGAGATTATTCTGAATATCATCACGAATTCTGGTCAATTTGTCAGCGTTATCTCTTATGGAAAAGTCTTCCCCAGTTTTACACTCTAATTTGTCAAGTATATCATAGGCTGATGCATGTTGTATCATATTTTGTCCAAAAGTGGCAAAATATGGTGAACACTGTATAGAAGTGTGGTAATCACTTCTAAGGACACTCAGTATTTGTGGTATATATTTATCCCAGTCTCGGTGTTCACTACGGTCTTTCATGAAACATCTAATTTTTGTGATTATTTCTCTATTTACCCTTTCAGAGGCGTTGGAATGTGGGGCGTAAAATCCGGTCTTTATATGCGTTATTCCGTACATTTTAAAGAAATCTGACATTTCCTTCGACACGAATTGCTTGCCATTGTCACTGTGGACAAATCGTGGCACTCCAAAAGTTGGAAAGATTTCGGTTTGGAAAAACAATATCACATTGGACGAAGTTGCCGTTTTAAGTGCCTTAAGGAAAATGAATTTGGTAAAGTGATCAAGGCATATGAAAATCATTGAATTCATGGTCTTAGAATGAGGATATGGACCGAGGAAATCACAATAAAACCTTTCGAAAGGTCTATTGGTTATGAACTGATTTCCCATTACAGGCCTAGAAATCTTGTTATTTGATTTCACACATTTACAAACATCACAATTCCTTATATATGATTTTACGTCATTTACCATGGTGGGCCAGAAATATTTTTGGCGAATTCTGTATAGAGTTTTGGAAAACCCACCATGACACGAATTTTCCGAATCATGACATAACTTAATAACGGTCTGGGTAAGTGATTTGGGTATCCAGAGCCGCCAAAGACTGTGTTCTTCATTTTCTATGCCCTGCCTAAATGCAACACGTTTTAAAATTAAGTTCCCTGAAATATATAAGTCGGGTAACGAGTCCTTGTTTTCTTCAATAGATGTTTTAAGTTTATTATAATCGTCTTCGCTAAAGTTTGGTGATGACAAATCAATTTCAAATTGCATATTAGATAAATCCACTTCTTCAACATCCATTCTGGATAAACAATCGGGTACCACATTCATTGAGCCCTTCCTGTGCTCAATTTTAAAATCGTAACCCTGTAACTTTAGGCTCCAGCGAGCTAAACGGCCGTTAAGGTCCTTTTGGGACATTAGCCACCGGAGTGAAGCGTGGTCCGTAATTATCTTGAAGGGCAAACCATCTATATGGACGAAATTTGTTAACGCAAATAACAGCTGCCATACATTCAAGTTCTGTCACCGTGTAGTTTTTTTGTGATTTGTTGATTTTCTTAGAAACGTAGGCAATTGGGTGTTCTTTGCCCTCTTCATCACATTGGAACAAAACTCCACCAACACCAGTTTTGGACGCATCGCACTGAATAATAAATTCTTTGCTGAAATTGGGCTGGGCCAAAACGGGGGCTGAGGACAAGGCTGTTTTAAGTCTATTAAATGAGTCCTTAGCTGCATCAGTAAGGGTAAATGATTTCTGCGATTTCTTAAGACAATCAGTTAGGGGACTGGCAAGGTCAGCAAAGTTGTTAATGAATGACCTATACCAATTTGCCATTCCAATAAAGCGACGGATTTGCTTAGGGGTTTTAGGCATAGGGAATTCCTCGATTGATTTAACCTTATCAGGGTCAACTTTAAGGCATCCATTGCCAACAATGTAACCTAGATATTTTATCTCTTTTTGGCAAAACTTGCTTTTGCCAACGTTAATGGTTAACTTTGCCTTTTTTATACATTCAGCGACTTCAGACAAAAGATTCATATGAGATTCAAAATCTGGACTGCATACCAGTAAGTCATCCAAATATATGAATACATTTTCCCTGAAGCGCGATGGGACTACTTTGTCCATGAGCCGACTCATGGTCTGAGGCCCATTACAAAGCCCAAATGGCATAAATTTATAATGATAAAGGGGTTTCCCCGGTATGGCAAAAGCAGTTTTCTCTCTGGATGATTCTGAAAGAGGGATTTGAAGAAAAGCATCTTTCAAGTCTATGCCACTGATAAAAAAGGTATCTTTTAACCTGCTAAGCAAACCGTTAATATGCGGCAATGGGTATGAATCCTTCTTCGTTACAGAATTCAATTTCCTGGAGTCTATACACAGCCGTACTTTTCCTGGTTTCCTAACTAGGACAGCAGGAGAACACCAGGGCGAGTTAGACTCTTCGATCACACCCATGCGTAGCAAACGATCAATTTCTTTGTAAGCTTCTTCTTGGCGAGGAGGAGAGAGGGGATAATGCTTACTTTTAATAGGTACGGCGTCGCCGGTATCTATGTGATGTTCCAATAAATTGGTACATCCTAGTCCTAATCTCTCATAAGAAGGAAACTTTATAATCGTTTGCTCAAGCAATAATTTTTGTTCAGGGGTCAAATTATGGAATTTTGTATCAAAATTTGTATCATTACAGTCATTAGAAATCTCAGATATTGAATTACAAATTGGGGTAATAAGTTCGGGTGCTATAGCGAACTCTCGCCAAAAATCTATCCCAAAGTAGGCTTGTTGTTTTAGAGATGGTACTAGATAAAATTTTATGTTTTTAACTACACCTTTAAACAGAATAGGTAAGAAACAATAACCAACAACAGTTTGCTTTGCTCCACTGGCAGTAGAGACTGATGAATTAAGTTTTGTAAATGAAACCTTATTACGTTCTAAAAACGACAAACAATTTTGGCCTAAAACGGATACATTTGCACCAGAGTCAAGTAAACCTACTAAAGATTCTTCGAAAATCGTAACCTTTGCAAATGGCCTGTCATCATCGCCTTGAAGAACAGTTGACTCTAACAACTTCCGAAAAGTCTTTCGTCTTTTAAAACGTAATCTACACTTTATAATTCTGTTGAATGAATTCTTGTACAATTCTGAATTCTTACCGAGAAGCGTTTGAACTTGAACAGGTTTGTTTGTCTGTGAAATATGAGAATAACTAGGGTTGGATACATTAGGAAAATCGATAGAAGGAAAATTATTTATGCTCCTTTCGGAATCTAAAGCAAACTCGGGGTTTGTAGGGGTGGACGATTGTCCCCGGTAGCCAAATCGCCCATTTTCTGTTTTCCCTGTGAACCATGTTTGTTGGGACATTTAGGGGTTAAAATTCCTTTATGTCCACATTTGAAGCAAAATGGTTCTTCAATTGGTTTTGAACAATAAATATATGAATGACCAAAAGCCATACAATTCCAACATTGTATATTGGAAAAATCATATTTATTGGTTTTTCTGGGAAACTTCAAAGCTTCTATTTGGGGATCTATTTCATCTAAGTCACTGGTTTCTGAGGGTGAAACTTCAATTTCATTTACATTGCGAGATTGGTTATTAGCTGGGTTTTGATATTTCGAATCTTTTAGAACCTTTTCTGCTTTTCTAGCAGTATCCCTGAATTCGTTTAAATCACGAGATTCAGTATTAAATAACAAAAATCGTAAATTATGGTTCAAGTTACGTTTAATAATGTCTATTAAAGTGGTATCCGGTAACGGATTTTGTAGTCTCAAATTCATTGTAACGATTGAGTTATGATAATCATCATAACTTTCTTTAAAAAGTTGTTTACGTAATGAAATTTTGAGTATGACCTCATGATCGGATTCTATGTGACCGAATTCTTTTGTCAAGGCATGGCGCAGTAATGGATAAGTCACAGTTCGGTTTTGCCTTGTGAAAAGCCAATACCATTGTTCGGCTTTCCCTGTCAGTAGAACATGGAAGTTCGATAACAAATGCTCATCTGAGCATTTTGATCTCGTTGAAAGTGTTTCAACTTTGAACAGGAAGTCGGACACGGAGCCTGTTCCGTCAAATGAAATCTTCCATTTCTCTACCTTTACGACATTTCCGGTTCCTAAAAGTGAGTTTTGTTGTTCATTTACAGTCTGATTGGTGTTTACACTAGGTGTATTCATATTGGGCAAGAAAGGTAAAAATTCCGGTCTGTTAGTATTAGGTATATTAACAGATCCAATCTGAGATATGCTGTCTCTAATTGAATTTAGTTCGCGTCGAAATTCTTCTCTAGTAGTCCTCATTGTTTGTTCCATTAGAACCATGAGAGTATCTAAAGAGGAACCAGCATTTTGATTGGAAACTGTAGGATTATTGTCGCACTGGTTTGTTGGCATATCTAATGGGAGATTTATAGCAATATTTGGATTCGATGCTGAAATAGAATCTCTACCATTAGATGGTACGAATGCTTGAGAGACGTTCTGATTTTCCATAACTTGGATGTCCGGGAAAAGTGTTTGCGAAGGTAGACTATTCGAGCTTTCAGTTCGTGGTACGTTACTAGGAGTTGTCACAGGGGGAGAGTGTACTACTTTAGATGTTCTACTGTTATTACTATCTTCTAACTCAATAGGGATATTATTGCGGGAAGCTGATAACCTCCGAGTACCACGACTTCTATTTAAAGAACTATTTAGGGAACCTCGTGCAGAGTTTCTTGTATTCATTACGAATAAATTATATTTTAGAAACAAAGCTAAACAGTTATTATCAACAAGTTTGTTTATATTTTCAGATTAGTAAAAAAAAGTGTTTATTTTCAAAGAAAGAGTAACTCTCTTTCCCAAGTTTATAGACAAATATGAAAAATTATGTTTGTTATTAAATATATTTGATAAATGTATGTAAGTAAATGGAGTAAAATACTTTTAATAGTAACTATATATATATATATTCTTTTAGTAAATAAGTAAATATTCTTTTATGCAAATTTCATAAGTTATATTTATAAGGGAAAGATAAGCCATATGAAATGTCAATAAATAAAAATTATGTCAAGCAAAAGAAAGTGCAACATTTTAACTTTTTATATCAGTTAATATGGACAAACTCTCTAATAAAACAAAATTTATGCAATTTTATTTGGTGAAATAAATGTTATCCGCAACATAAAAGATCTCATAACTAAAGAACTAAAATGGACTTGAAAACGCTAAATCACTATTTCAATGCAACGAAGTTAGAAAATAATAATCTTCTTAAACTTGGACTATTTGAAATAACAACAATTATTATACATGTTGGTAAAATGTACAAGACCAAACTACAATACGTCGCAAATAGATTTGACAATCATATAAAATTGGAAACAAACTATGACTTACGCACAGAGATTAGACTTATCATAACAAATTCAATATCGTAAACCAAGAATAAACATAACGTTTTAATGTATAATAAATACAATTAGTTTTGAAAATTATATTCTGTTTAAACAAGCTCCTTTCGTTGGGCGCCATATATGTTACGCGCCGATTAGATACTCGAATAATAAAAATTGACAATCTATTAAACTTTGAAATAACCGCTCAAAACATTGGTTAAGGGGTATGTAAAAAGATTTCCAGCTAGCTCCATCAAAGGTACGTTGGTCCCAACCCATGTATCTAACGCGTAAGCATATAACATACTCTTCATACCATAGAGTATGCAAAATTTCAAATGAAAAGAACGAGGAATAATATGAAAATAATTCAAAACTGTGTGACAAGATGGTAAACCACTTAGGGTAAAATTTTCCCTCCCAACTGAATATTATCAGACGCCTATGACAGATCTACTACCCTATAGTTTGCTATCTGTCCCTATATTGACATAGTTATTTACTTACATACACATTTTCATGATGGTTATCTTTCCCTTATAAAAAAAAATTCTTTAGTGTTTCATTTTAATATAATTACAAAATTACGCAAAATTTATTTAGCAAAGATAAAAAGGAATATGCGATAAATTCATTCATACTTTATATTATATGATCTATACTCAATTATTGTACAGAGCATACTAAGGATTGTAAATATTGATAATTGCTTATTACATTCTTATTTCGGACAGAGAAACAAAATTGAAACGGACTGACTTATAATAATAATGAGAGTTAAATAAAAGGAATAGAAACAAAATTAAAATATGATCATCACTTACAAAAACATGAATGAGAGCAATTGATGAATGAAATTTACTCCACGTCGATTGATTTGTTGGGCCCAGCAGTCAATGCGTGTTGTTTTTGTTGTTGTTAAATTCTGCCTTTTTGTAAATGAAGATTATGAATGAAAAGTATATGCTAAATTTAGAATACGAGAATCATTAATACAAAAAAATAGTAAAAGTAAAAGATAATAATACTACGTGGCTTATTTTACACCAGATGTAAAATGTTAGTAATAATATGATAACATTTTTGTAGTTTTTAAATTTTAGTTAAATATATGTAAGTACATTTTTGTTAATTTTAATAATTTTATCAGCTTTAAATGAAATTCATTGATAAATTAATATTTTAGAAAATTTATAAGTATGATTTAATTATTTTAGATAGATTCATATAGTTTTAAGTAGATAATTCAAAATTTATAAATGATTATTTCTAGAATTTTAAAAATTGTTTGTTATAATTTTCTTAGATTTAAAATTTCATAATATTTAACACTTAGTATATTGAAAGGGTTTTTAATGAGAAATTTAATAATTTATATTATTCTAATTGTTGTAATTTTGATAGGTTATTTTAATATTTCATAATAAGAACTTGTAATGAGATGTTAAGAATTTTAATGGATTACATCATACTCAACTTTTATATAATGAAAATAGGTAAAACTTTAGAGTTAAGAATCAGATTATTTAATTAACATTTCTTAATCAATTTTAGCAAACTATTTGAAATTCCAGTTTAGCTCAGTTTTAGATAATTGTAGGTTCTATAATTATAGTATATATTTGTTTTTATGCAATTAGGTAATTAAGTAATAGTAAATTAGCCTCAATTTTAGGATTTTAGGTTCGATTTAGGTGATTTTCTTTTTTAGTAAATGTTTTAGGTATTTGAATTAATTTTATATAGTATGTCTGGTGTAATGTTTTAAATTATTTGGATAGGTTTAAGGAACAAAAATGTGGTTAAGACGTTACGTAATCTGGTAGAACTTGTGCTGTGTATATCAAGTTTATGATGTAATTATGGTGGTTGATCACATGTCTCGTTCCACGTGTAATTAATGCCCGTTATAACAGACCCTCGTGGCAAAATATGTGAATAGATTGGTGGGGCAGAATTCCAGAAAGGTGTTCTTGAACTGCGCTGAATTTGCGCAGAATACTACCATGTGGTTAATGGATCTTAAAGGAAACAAATTGCCAAGTTGGGTGAGAAGCCTCTTGGTACAAATGGGACAATTTTCTTACCTTCTTAAATTAATCGTGGATTTGTATAATTTTTTTTTCTCTAGTTATTAAAAATTCACCAGTTTCCAACGATTCTAGCGTTAATGGAGCAAATTGTCCAAGTTATATAATTTTGGTCACTTTTGATTTCACAATTAATAAAATTTAGTTTCACTTTGAAAGACGTTTAAAGTTCCGATTAAGGTTCTTTACTTTAATGAGATCACTATAAGAATGAACAGAGATTAAAATTTGCATAATGTGGTATGCTGTAAAATAAATTACGCAGCAGAATTATTGAATTTTACAAGGAGAATTAAAAGGCATTGGAAATACCAATTAATAACTTAATGCAAAAAAAAGACAAAAAGTGCATGCAAATTTTTTTAATTTTTTTCCTATGTTGATCATTACACAATTATACGCACATACATAGTGGGTACGTGTATGTAGATATGTAATTTGCTTTTGTTACTCTCTTTACTGGTTTTGACTTTTTTCTAGCATGATAGATATAAAATAAACAACTAAGAAGGGTACCTATGTTAAATATGTTAATTATAAGTAAAATATGAATATGCATACAAACTATGAGTAGATATTGAAATTCTGAAATATTTTTCTAAAAAAAAAATTTAAATGTCTAATAAGATATTAGTTTTAAAGAATCTGTGTATATTCATAAAAAGTAAGAAAATTTTCAGCAAATCATATATGTTTATCATTTTCAAAAGACCACAAATTTCGTAACAAAAACCGTATCAATATTTTTGAATGTAATTGAGATATTGGCTTGATATTTTTTGTAAAGGGTCGAGAATTTCCATATCTAACTAAAAAATGATATTAAGGGATAAATATGGACTAAATTGTTGTAGCTATCTGCGATCCTATTAAAATTTTGATATAGATCATAGTTTTAGAAATTAAACAAATATGTAATATATGACAAAATCTTTATTTATGAACAAAACTCAATGAAATTTTCAACGCTTGTTAAATTTGTCATTTCAAATAAGAATATGCAAAAAAAAAAATTGAAAAGGTCAAAGGGCATCCCGCAATTCCCAAAAATAGGAATGAAAATCCCAAAAATGGGATTTTTTACTTTTTTGCCCATAGGGTCCACATTTCTTTCAGGGCTGGGAAAATACTTTTGGAGTAAATAGAAAACATATTGAGGTTTCCAAAACTGCTTTCAGTTTTCTGATCCCAGCTTTGGGATTTTAGAACATGTCGCCCAAAGTTGAAGTTTTGATAAAAAATAGGTCATATTCGGAAGGACGCGGTGGCAACATTTTCAAAAAATAGGACAAGTTTTTTACGCCAAAGCGTTCTGCGTAAAGATACCTTTTAGAAAACTATAAAATTGTTATATGTTCTTAATAAAAATTTTATTTTATTAATAAAAGAGTTAAGACACATTTTTGGCAAAAAAAACGCCAAAAATCTAAAATTTTTTGAATTTTTAAATTAAAAAACGTATATTTTTGGATCTGTAAACAATATTGATCTGAAATTTTTTGTATATTATTGGAAATTTTGTTGTCTAACTAACAAGAAAAAATTGAGTCCATTTGGTCCAAAATTACGCCCGGTATTCAAAAAAAGGCGGACCAAGGTATGGTAAATTTTGTATCACTAAATTTTTAAATGCCTATAACTCGGATATTATAAGAGATAAGTAGTATGTCCAAGCATATTTTTTCAAGACCTCGTCGAGCGCTTTCACAAAATATAAAAATCTTTGTATTTGGGTGAAAAACAAAAAAATGGCACGAGTTTAAAAATTTTACATGTCGTAGGTACCCTACAGCGCCGTCCCTGGGGCATCTGCAGGGTTCATCTTCAAAACTTAAACTCGAATACTCCTTGGCTACGCTCACGCCAAATTTTATCCCGATCGGATCAGCCGTTTAGAAATGCCAGATTTATTTCCAAAAAATTTCCATTCTGCCCCACTGTGCACCATCAGTGGTGATAGAGGGTATATATAAGTTTGTCGTTCCGTGTGTAACACCAAGAAATATTCATCTAAGACACAACAAAGTATATATATTCTGGGTCCTTATGAAATTCTGAGTCGATTTAGCTATGTCCGTCTGTCCGTCGGTCTGTCTGTGTAAAACACGCTCACGTTAAAACTAAGCAAAGGAAATCAACCAAATTCACCCAAAATATTTATTGTTATCCTAAGCAGTTTGGTATTGAAAATCAGCAAAATCGGTTCACAACGTAAAAAGCTATGAGTAAAAATTTCAGACTACCTCGAAAAAAATTACGTTTTTTTCATCATTCTTTTGAAGTTTTCTCAGAAACTACCAAAGATATTTCGATGAATTTTGTCACACGTTATTTTTTCATGGCAGTGATCAATTGTGTTGAAAATCTTTACAATCGATTCAATATTTCCCATAGCCCCCATACAAAGGTATATATTCCCGGAAATTAGTTTATCGCTAATAACTCCCTCACATACATCGGTATCAACACAAAATTTTGCACATGCAAATATAATGTGAACAGAAATCATACTGTCAACGCAGATCTCAGTCGGTCCACAATTGGTCATAGCTCCCATACAAGGTCCACTTCCGAAAATCACCTAAACGCACATATTTCATTGATGAATAAAGCTATTGTGATAAAATTCGAGGTTAACATGTTTTGTGTACATACAAATCATTCTACGAAATTTTTTACGGATCGGTCCATTATTGATCATAGCTCCCATATAAGGCCCACTTCCGAAAATAATTTAAAAGCTTATATTTCATTGTCATATAAAGCTATCTTGATGAAATTCGACACAAATATGTTTAGTGTAAATATAAATCACTCTATGAAATTTTTTCCGGATAGGTCCATAATTGGTCATAGCTCCCATATAAAGTCCACTTCCGAAAATCACTTAAACGCATATATTTCATTGAATTATAAAGATATCGGGATAAAATTCGACACAAATATGTTTTGTATACATATAAATATGTTTTGTATACATTATTGGTCATAGCTCCCATATAAGGCCCACTTCCGAAAATCATTTAAAAGCTCATATTTCATTGTCATATAAAGCTATCTTGATGAAATTCGACACAAATATGTTTAGTGTAAATATAAATCACTCTACGAAATTTTTTCCGGATAGGTCCATAATTGGTCATAGCTCCCATATAAAGTCCACTTCCGAAAATCACTTAAACGCATATATTTCATTGAATTATAAAGATATCGGGATACAATTCGACTTACATATGTTATGTATACATACAAATCATTTTACTAATTTTGTTACGGATCGGTCCATAATTGTTCATAGCTCCCATATAAGGTCCACTTCCGAAAATCACTTAAACGCATATATTTCATTGAATTATAAAGATATCGGGATAAAATTCGACACAAATATGTTTTGTATACATACAAATCATTTTACTAATTTTGTTACGGATCGGTCCATTATTGGTCATAGCTCCCATATAACCCCATTTCCGAAAATCACTTAAAAATACATATTTCATTGTCAAATAAAGCTATCGCGATAAAATTCGACATAAATATATTTCGTATAAATATGAATTATTCCACTAAATTTTTTCCGGATAGGCCCATAATTGGTCATAGCTCCCATATAAGGTCCACTTCCGAAAATCGCTTAAACACATATATCTCATTGAATTCTAAAGCTATTGGGATAAAGTTCGACAAAAATACGTTTTGTGTACATTCAAATCATTTCACCAAATTTTTTACGGATCGGTCCATTATTGGTCATAGCTCCCATATAACCCCATTTCCGAAAATCACTTAAAAATACATATTTCATTGTCAAATAAAGTTATCTTGATAAAATTCGACACAAATATGTTTTGTCTTTATATGAATCACTCTACGAAATTTTTTCCGCTTACGAAAATCACTTAAACGCACATATTTCTTTGAATAATAAAGCTATTTGGATAAAGTACGACTTGAATATGTTTTGTGAGCATATAAATCATTCTACCAATTTTTTTTCCGGATTGTTCCATATATGGTAATAGCTCCTTCAAAAAAATCACTTAAACGCACATCCCTGCCAGCAATTTTGTAGTCGACTACGAGAAAAATTCACTTCTAGTTTACTTTTACAGACTGACTATAAGCTAACTACAATGTAATGCAGAGCTGTCCCGAAATTTTGTATTTGGCAACGTAAAGAACCGACTTTTAAATACTAACTACAAGCTAACTATAATGTAATGCAGAAGTGCCTCAAAATTATCTGGAGAGAATTAATTGTATTTCAACATGTTTTCTCTTGTTTCTCTATTATTATGATTTTATTTGTTAACTTTAATAGACTGACTATAAACGAACAACAATGTAATGCAGAAATGTTCCAAAATTTGGTATTTATTAACGTAAACAACCGACTTTTAAAGACTAGCTACAAGCTAACTATCATATAATGCGGGAGTACCCCAAAATTATCTGGAGAGCATTTTGTTTCGACATGTTTTCTCATGTTTCTTTATTATTTGGAATTTGTTTTACATTTTTGTCATTTTCTTCTATACGTTGTGAAATTTGAGTCAGTAAATTGGAAAAATTAATCATAAAAGGTTAAATATTTTAAAACTCGGTCCCTAAATTCTAAATTCTGCTGATTAATACTGTAAATATAATACATTAACAGTTAACATTACACAAAACATTTTCAAATTTATTTTAGATTTGGATCAATGGGAATCATGGAAATAATGAACAAATCATTCATAATTTTATGGGTACCGGTGTTATTATTAGTTCCCCTGCAGAAAACTGATGTCTATTAATTTTAACGAACTAATATCATAACTTGTATTAAACCGAAATGTAATTTAGATAACTAGTAGTTAAATTTTAAATATATTTAATTAAAATATAATTAATTAATACAGTAGGGAATTCAAAAGAAAACTATTGCTTGACTTTTCTGCAACTAACTTTAAGTTAGTTAATAAAGAGTTACCTTTAAGCTAATTTTTTAGTAACTAACTTTAAGCTAGTTGAAAAGTCATGCAGAGTCGGACAATTGACTACTGCGTATGACATCACCATGTTAAAATAGTCAGTTGGCTCCATTAAAAATAATCCAAGAATCAACCATAACTAGTTGATGAAAAAGTCGGCTTTTAATGCATTTAAAGTTAGTTGAGTTGCTGGCAGGGATATTTCATTAACAAATAAAGATATCTTGATAAAATTCGACACAAATATGTTTTGTGTAAGGTCGTAGCTCCTATACATATAAAGTTCACTTCCGAAAGTCACCTAAACGCACATATTTCATTAATTAATAAATCTATTGTAGTAAAATTCGACTTGAATTTTTTTGGCATATAAATCATTATACGAAATTTTTTCCTTAACGGTTGATAATTGGTCACAACTCCCATATAAGGACCATTTCCGAAAATTACTCAAATGCACATTAACAATCAAAGTTATCGGGATAAAATTCGACATAAATGTGTATTTTGTATATATAAATCATTCTACGGATTTTTTCTTCCGGATCGGTCCATAGGTTGTCTTAGCTCCCATATTAATATACATTTTTCTCGACCTAATTAAAATTAGTTTGACATATGCATAAATGTTAGTACCCTCAATAAGGAAACAAAAATTTTGCCAAGTTATCTAAAAATTAGATAGTTAAATGGGTTTCAATAAAAAGTAGCTTGCTGGTGGAGGGTATTTAAGATTCGGCATAGCCGAATATAGCACTCTAACTTGTTATTCATAACATTAAACAGAATTTCATAAATAGTTTTAATTACAGCTTCATCAACATGTTTCAGTATTACTTTTCGTAGTTTAGGTTCTGTTTTTTTAAGAACATAAAGAATATATTTGTTCTCCTTTAACAATTTTAGTTTGGAGGTCATTATTTATATTTCCAAATATTGTGTAATGATCTTTATTGAAAATATCAGATCTAAATCTTAAAGCGTTGTGTATTTGTTGAGTAAGATCTATTAATAAATAACCGTGGGCATGTTGTGTACATTTATTAAAATGTTGGAATTGTAACTTGTCTCTCGGATTTTTAAACATTACAATATATTTAGAATTTAAAGATATATCTCTGAAATAAGCACCTTTATGAAAAATCTTTTGTGTTACTAAAATCACAGCTAAATTTCTATGATGAGATCCCTTAGTAAAAAGTTCACACACTTTTTTATTAGATGATTCAAGCATTAAATCATCTAATATTATTAAAGTTGATTCTTTATCATTTGTAACAAAACTGTCCGGAATTCCTTCGATAAACTCTACATTTTCAATTTTTGGTAGTGAATTTTCTTCAGCAAAACACCATATAATTCGATCTATATTTTTGGATATAAGGTATGGATTTTTTAATAAATTTAAAATAAATGTAGATTTTCCACATCCTGAGGGTCCACAAACCATCATTGTGAATGGATATATAAACTGTTGAAACATGTTTACACTTTCATAAACAATATAGGAATGAACCGAAGTTTTACATCCTTACTGAAATATGAGTAAACAAATTCTTATAAATGAGCTTCATCATCAAGCAAGAAAAAACTTTAAACGACGTCGATTTATTCAAAAGAGCATTTTAGACACATGGCAGATAGACTTAGTAGAAATGATACCATTTGCAAAATTTAATAAAGGTTTTAAATATATGCTTACTGTAATTGATGTATTTTCAAAGTATGCATATGCATTACCATTAAAAACTAAAACAGGAATAGAAATATCGAAAGCATTAAAACATATTATAAAACTAAACAAAGGAAAATCTCCCAAAAATATACATTCAGATCAAGGAAAAGAATTTTATACTTATTCCAATATGAAGGCATCCATAGTATATCGATTTAACAGAACTTTAAAAAATAAAATGTGGAAACAATTTAGTATGCAAGGAAATTATAAATGGATAGATATATTAGATAAATTATTGAAAGAATATAACTCCTCTTATCATCGTTCTATAAAAACAACACCCAATTCTGTTAATAAAAAAAATGAACAAAAGCTTTTAAGAAGTGTGTACAGCAACTTAAAAATTTTCAAAAAAGGAAAATATAAATTGAATGATTTTGTTCGAATAAGCAAATATAAAAATGTTTTTGAGAAAGGCTATACACCAAATTGGTCTTCAGAAGTTTTTGAAATAAATAAAATTCATATTACAAATCCCATAACCTATCAGCTTATTGATCTAAATGGGAATATAATAAAAGGTGGATTTTATGGAGAAGAATTATTAAAAACCAAAGTTCCAAAAATTTTTTTGGTTGAAAAGGTGTTGAAACGTCGTGTGAAAAATTATTTGTAAAATGGTTAGGTTTTGGAAATGAATATAATTCATGGATTCATCAAAATGATATTAATTGATAACTTAAACATATATGTATTGCAGTCGAAAATCTATTTTAATCATTTCCTCTAAAGATGTCTTCAAGTATAGAAGATAATAATATTAATATATATTTAATAATTGTTACTTTATTAAGTAATGATTCAATGGATATTTATAAAAACTCTCCGAGTACATTTACAAACTTATTAAAACAATCGCTAAACTTAAATGGTGAATTGATTGTTGGATTATCAGATATTTCATTTACGTTAATGAATAAACAAGATATAATAAATACAAATATTATAAAACGTAAAAAGCGAAATATTTCAAATTTGGACAAGTCTTCAAAACATGAAGTAGCAAAAATATCAAAATTGAGTACTAATACTGAACATGACAACATTAAATCAAAATTTATGGAACTTATGGATACATCAAATCAGCCCAAAAAAATCAATGTTAATATTACAAATTTGCCTTCAAAAAAATTAAATAAATTAAATGGTATTACTCCACAAAGTAATATATCATTAAAAGATGAACGGCTGTATTTATAAAAACTTATTTTAGGTTTATTAAACAATTTTAGGCAAAATTCAGGAAAATCGTATTTATAAACGTGAAATAGCTTAAAACACCTTCAATAAACCATTGACAATTAGAAGAATTTTATTGTAGGCTCGACCCTTCTTTAAGCCAACAATAACTTGATTTTTAACAATTTTTTTCTCAGATAAAGATTTTTCCGGTAATTTTAGGTTGATTGCGAAAAGTAATTATGGTTTCTTTTAAAATAAAATCTAAAAATTCTAATTTTAACGTTTACAAATTTGTAAATAAAATCCCAGAAAATTTTTAAACGATTATATTTTGAGGAAAAAACTCAAATCTAGGCATTATTGGATTAATGCATGAATATTTGACAATATTCCAATTGTCCAGCACTATTTTTAGGCAATTTGGAAATGCCCGTCTGTCAACCAAATGATGGACAAAATCATTTGATTTGGCTTTTTCAAAGTTTGTTGGTTAAATATAATGCCATAAAGTAATTAACCATGTAAATTATATTGATTAGTGTTATACTAATGCAAAATATATTCGCCGGCATTAAAATTAGTCAAATATCAAAGAAATTTATCAATATTTGCAAAAATTTATCAAAATTACAAGGAAAATAAGTAAAAATAAGAAAATGTGTCATAGTGATGTATATTTTGTCGCAAAATATCCGTTATTCGGATACTTTTAATAATAATTAGAAATTATATGTTATATTTATACATCTGAACTAAATAGACATTTATTAAAGCCATATATATATTTATTTTTCTTAAAAGTTTGTTTTTATTGTCAAAAATCTATTATAAACAAAAATATGAAATTAAGAAAACCGAATCAACGAATATTTTATCCTAATTGTACGCAACACTAACACATAAAATGACAGCCATATTGTACAGTGCTGCCAACTTAAACATAAATCAGCACAATAGTTAATATACGTTTATTATTTGTTTATGAATATCATAATTTTATTAATGGTTTTTAAGGCTAAAGTGTGCTTTAACTATTGAGTGCATTAAAAGCAAAATAAGATTTTTTTATAAATACAAACGGAAGACAACAAAGATATAATTGAAACAAATGAAGAACGCCGTGCTCAAGTTAGTACAAACGAATCAGAAAATAATACAGAAGATTCCATTTTATCATCATCACATTATATTTTGGAAAAATCTTTAAATATATTCTCCAATAATATTTCTCATTATTTTAATAAAGCGGAGTCACCAGATATAAACGAAATAATATTTATTTATACAGATATAATTAAACCTCGATATGTAGGAAGTAAACAAAATAAATGTTTGAAAATATTTTCTACATCAGCATTGAAAAATTACATTCATTTTGATAGAATAGATTATTATCCTATTGAAACTTTTAATATTAATGATATATCTATAATGATTCGAAATGACGAAGGAAAAGATATTGCTTTAGAGAAATACATTCCAGTTTATTGTACTTTACACTTCAAGAAAATATATAATGACTATATACTTAAAAATACGTCATTATTAATATAACCATGGATGTGTTGTATACAAATTACTACATTAATCAATCTGGAAATAATGTGCAAAATATTGGTGAAATATACCATACACCAAGAATTGTACAATATGGACGTGGTATTGGATCTCTTTTTTCTGCATTATTCTCACATCTGAAACCTTTCATAAAAACAGGGTTGAATATTTTAAAAAATAAGTCATTAGATATTGGAAAAGAAATTTTGGAGGAAATCGGAACAAAACCAGTAAAAGATATTCTATTTAATCAAGGGAGAAAAGTGATAAATAATATTGCTATTGAAAAAATAAAAACAATGCAGAAAGGCAAAGGAAATCCTATAAAGCCTAAACGTTTAAAACAGAACCCACATAATAAATCAAAGCGTTGTAGAAGAAAGAACTTTAAAGATATTTTTGGAAACTTGAAATGTCTGGATTTATAGAATGTATGAAAAGTGAATTGGATTTATTCGAATCTCCCCCAATTCAAACGAGTGTCATCAAAACAGAAGAAATATGTTACTATCCAATCGCTTCATTGGATAACTCTAGTACTATTGAGTTTGTTTCATTAGGAAATGGTGAGACATATAGAGATCTTAATAGTATTTATCTGAGATTAGTGGTTGAATTTAATGGTAATGGAGGTGTTGTTAATAACTTGCTACACTCCTTATTTAGAAATTGTATAGTTCATCTTAACAATAAAAATGTATCCCAACCTGACAACAATTATCACTATAGAGCTTATATGGAAACACTACTAAATTATGGAAATGATGCAAGATCTACACATCTCGAATCATGTGGATGGGCTACAGATATGAATAAAATCAATTCATTAATTGAAAAAGAAAATCCTGGATTAGACAAAAGAAAGAAATTATTCAAAGATGGGAAAAAAGTAGAACTTTTTGGAAAACTTCATGTTGATGTATTTAATCAAGGTGACATTAAATTTAGAAAAACCTGAATTCTATATTTTAGAAGCTGGAGATAAAAATGAGTGTCAAATAACAATACACCAAGCGAACTTATACATAAATCACCATGCTATTAATAATAATATTTTAATGGCACATCATAATGTATTACAATCAAAAAATGCAATTTACCCATATAAAAGAGTAGAAATGAAGACATTCACTATTCATCCTGGAAACCATTCATTATCTCTGGATAATATTATACTTGGGCAATTACCAATTTTTTTAATTTTTGGTATGGTTTCTAACAAAGCATATACTGGAGATAAAAAAGAAAATCCATTTAACTTTCAACATTTTAACTTGCAAAGATTTAATTTAGTTGTTAATGGAGTACAATTTCCTGCACAGCCAATTGAATTTAATTATAATAATGGTGGAATAATAAGTACTCGTGGATATCAAACACTATTTAAAGGAACTGGAATACATCATTTTGATAAAGGTCATCAAATAACCAAGGAACTATTTGATAACGGATATTTTTTGCTAGCTTTTGATATAACTCCAGACCATAATAACAACTCAAATTGTGGCAATTTAATTAATCAAGGAACAATTCGCTTTGAAGGACGTTTTGGAAAACCAATTACAGAAGCAATCACATGTTTAGTATATTGCGAATTTGATAGTATAATAGAAATTGACAAATCTTGTAGTATTAATCAATCGCTATGAATTCAACAAAAATTTTATACACTTTAAATTCAAATATTATAACTCAAAACAAATTTAAAGGAGTTTTCGCTAGTAATAAATTACCCAAAACTGTTACAAAACCATCATTTTATATTGCTAATACTGATCCATCCTACAAGCCCGGACAACACTGGGTTGCTTTTTACTTTCCTGAAAATAAACCAGCAGAATTTTTTTGTTCTGCAGGTCAACCTCCAATTAAACCATTTATTTCATTTTTAAATCGAAATTCTAAGACATTTGTCTACAATAAAATGCGAATTCCAAGTGAATCATCAATGTTTTGTGGTGTTTACTGTTGTATCTTTATTTATTTAAGATGTAAAAATTTAAGTTTTAAGCAAATTTTAAATTTATTTAATTATTTTAATTTAGATAATAATGATAAATTAGTTTTAAGTTTATTTAATAATATTTTTCATTAAATAAAAATAAATGACAAAAACGAAATAAACTAAGATGTTTTAATTCCAAGCTCCACACATACACATACTTTCACACTTTTTAAATAAATATTATTTTTTCTTGAAATTAACCATGACCATACACAACAAAAGTAAATAAAGAATTTTGTTACACATTAAAGTTAATAAACTTTGAACAAAACAAAAAAATAAAATACTAAAACGCAATTTATGCAAGTCATCAGGTTCTAATTTCAACATAATTAAAAGTGAAAAAATAAAAAAATTGTCTCCCTGCTAAAAATTGTTTGTATGTACTTTTAACATTATTACATACATATGTATTATACAGAAAAATTCTCAATTTGCAGTAAAAAATAATTTCTTCCCTTCTGCAAGTTCACAATTTTATAAAAAAATATTTACAAAAAATAATTTCTTCTTCTTTGAAAACAAACCAAATAAATTTTCTCACACAAATTCTTAAAAAAAATATCATCTTGCAAATTCCCACAAAAAAATATTCGTCCCACAAAAATCAACTTGCAATTTTCCACAAAAAAATTTCAAAAACAAAAAAATTTCAAAAACAAATCATCCCAAATGTCTGTCATTAAAAAGTGTGCCAGAACCCGTATAAACATACTACGCATTATGGTTGCACTTTAATATGGTATATAATTTGTAGCATAATGTGTGTTTTTACTAATTGGTCAATTTGATAGATCGGTAGAATTATTGTTCTATGTTTAATAAACACTGTAATCTGAGGTTCCGATATGGTTGCAATTAACTTTGGCAGTTTTCGTGCTAGAACAGTCGTTTATGCACCATTTTAAAGCATTAAAATTGCCATTTATTTTGGTATATAATTTATTGCATAATGTATTTTTAGAAAATGGCCAATTGGATAAATCGGTAGAATTATTTTCCCAGGTTTAAAAACGCGGTAATTTGAGGTTCCGATATGGTTGTGAATAACTTTGACAGTTTTCATGCTATGACAGTCATTTATGCATCATTTTAAAGCATTACAATTGCACTTTAATTTGGTATATCATTTGTTGCATAATGTGTTCGTCTAAAAAATGGTCAATTTGATGGATCGGTAGAATTATTGTTCTATGTTTAAAAACGCGGTAATTTGAGGTTCCGATATGGTTGCAAATATCACTGACAGTTTTCATGCTATGACAGTCATTTATGCATCATTTTAAAGCATTATGATTGCACTTTAATATGGTATATAATTTGAAGCATAATGTGTATTTTTACAAATTGGTCAATTTGATAGATCGGTAGAATTATTGTTCTATGTTTAATAAACGCAGTAATCTGAGGTTCCGATATGGTTGCAATTAACTTTGGCAGTTTTCGTGCTAGGACAGTCGTTTATGCACAATTTTAAAGCATTAAAATTGCCATTTGTTTTGGTATATAATTTATTGCATAATGTATTTTTAGAAAATGGCCAATTGGATAAATCGGTAGAATTATTTTCCCAGGTTTAAAAAGGCTGTGATTTGAGGTTCCGATATGGTTGCAAATAACTTTGACAGTTTTCATGCCAGGAAAATCGTTTATGCATCATTTTAAAGCATTATGGTTGCACTTTAATTTGGTATATCATTTGTGGCATAATATATTCGTCTAAAAAATGGTCAATTTGAAGGATCGGTAGAATTATTGTTCTATGTTTAAAAACGGGGTAATTTGAGGTTCCGATATGGTTGCAAAAACCTTTGACAGTTTTCATGCTAGGGCAATAGTTTATGCATCATTTTAAAGCATTACAGTTGCACTTTATTTTGGTGTATAATTTGTGGCATAATGGATTTTTACAAAAATTGGATAGATCGGTATATTTATTGGTACAGGTTTAAAAATGCGGTAATTCAAGGCTCCGATATGGTTGCAAATAACTTTTATAGTTTTCATTTTATAACAGTCGTTTATATATCTTTTTATTGCATTATAGTTGCCATTTGTTTTGGTATATAATTTATTGCATAATATTTTTTTAGAAAACGGCCAATTGGATAGATCGGTAGAATTATTTTCACAGCTTTAAAAAGGCGGTAATTTGAGGTTCCGATATGGTTGCAAATAACATTGACAGTTTTCATGCTATGACAGTCATTTATGCATCATTTTAAAGCATCATGATTGCACTTTAATATGGTGTATCATTTGTAGCATAATGTGTATTTTTACAAATTGGTCAATTTGATAGATCGGTAGAATTATTGTTCTATGTTTAATAAACGCAGTAATCTGAGGTTCCGATATGGTTGCAATTAACTTTGGTAGTTTTCGTGCTAGGACAGTCGTTTATGCACCATTTTAAAGCATTAAAATTGCCATTTGTTTTGGTATATAATTCACTGCATAATGTATTTTTAGAAAATGGCCAATTGGATAGATCGGTAGAATTATTTTCCCAGGTTTAAAAAGGCGGTAATTGGAGGTTCCGATATGGTTGTGAATAACTTTGACAGTTTTCATGCTATGACAGCATTTATGCATCATTTTAGAGCATTATGATTGCACTTTAATTTGGTATATCATTTGTGGCATAATGTGTTCGTCTAAAAAATGGTCAATTTGATGGATCGGTAGAATTATTATTCTATGTTTAAAAACGCGGTAATTTGAGGTTCCGATATGGTTGTGAATAACTCTGACAGTTTTCATGCTATGACAGTCATTTATGCATCATTTTAAAGCATTACAGTTGCACTTTATTTTGGTGTATAATTTGTGGCATAATGAATTTTTACAAAAATTGGATAGATCGGTATATTTATTGGTACAGGTTCAAAAATGCGGTAATTTAAAGCTCCGATATGGTTGCAAATAACTTTTATAGTTTTCATGTTATAACAGTCGTTTATATATCTTTTTATTGCATTATAGTTGCCATTTGCTTTGGAATATAATTTATTCCATAATATATTTTTAGAAAATGGTCAATTTGATAGATCGGTAGAATTATTGTTCTATGTTTAAAAACGCGGTAATTTGAGGTTCCGATATGGTTGCGAATAACTTTGACAGTTTTCGTGCTAGGACAGTCATTTATGCACCATTTTAAAGCATTAAAATTGGCATTTGTTTTGGTATATAATTTATTGCATAATGTATTTTTGGAAAATGTCCAATTGGATAGATCGGTAGAATTATTTTCCCAGGTTTAAAAAGGCGGTAATTTGAGGTTCCGATATGGTTGTGAATAACTTTGACAGTTTTCATGCTATGACAGTCATTTATGCATCATTTTAAAGCATTATGATTGCACTTTAATTTGGTATATCATTTGTGGCATAATGTGTTCGTCTAAAAAATGGTCAATTTGATGGATCAGTAGAATTATTGTTCTATGTTTAAAAACGCGGTAATTTGAGGTTCCGATATGGTTGCAAATAACTTTGACAGTTTTCATGCTAGGGCAATAGTTTATGCATCATTTTAAAGCATTACAGTTGCACTTTATTTTGGTGTATAATTTGTGGCATAATAAATTTTTACAAAAATTGGATAGATCGGTATATTTATTGGTACAGGTTTAAAAATGCGGTAATTCAAGTCTCCGATATGGTTGCAAATAACTTTTATAGTTTATGCATCATTTTAAAGCATTACAGTTGCACTTTATTTTGGTGTATAATTTGTGGCATAATAAATTTTTACAAAAATTGGATAGATCGGTATATTTATTGGTACAGGTTTAAAAATGCGGTAATTCAAGTCTCCGATATGGTTGCAAATAACTTTTATAGTTTTCATTTTATAACATTCGTTTATATATATTTTTATTGCATTATAGTTGCCATTTGTTTTGGTATATAATTTATTGCATAGTATATTTTTAGAAAATGGCCAATTGGATAGATCGGTAGAATAATTTTCACAGCTTTAAAAAGGCGGTAATTTGAGGTTCCGATATGGTTGCAAATAACATTGACAGTTTTCGTGCCATGACAGTCATTTATGCATAATTTTAAAGCATTATGATTGCACTTTAATATGGTATATAATTTGTAGCATAATGTGTGTTTTTACTAATTGGTCAATTTGATAGATCGGTAGAATTATTGTTCTATGTTTAATAAACGCTGTAATCTGAGGTTCCGATATGGTTACAATTAACTTTGGCAGTTTTCGTGCTATGACAGTCATTTATGCATCATTTTAAAGCATCATGATTGCACTTTAATATGGTGTATCATTTGTAGCATAATGTGTATTTTTACAAATTGGTCAATTTGATAGATCGGTAGAATTATTGTTCTATGTTTAAAAACGCGGTAATTTGAGGTTCCGATATGGTTGTGAATAACTTTGACAGTTTTCATGCTAGGGCAATAGTTTATGCATCATTTTAAAGCATTATGATTGCACTGTAGTTTGGTGTATAATTTGTGGTATAATATAAAAATTGGATAGATCGGTATATTTATTGGTACAGGTTCAAAAATGCGGTAATTTAAGGCTGCGATATGGTTGCAAATAACTTTTATAGTTTTCATATTATAACAGTCGTTTATTGTTACGCGCCGGTTGTAAGACGAATAATAAAAATTGTTTGAGATTTTCAGAATTCATTTTTCCTAAACCATAAATAAAATATTGCTTAAGAGGCATGTTAGGTGACTTCCCAGCTAGCTATAGGTGCGGTAAAATTTGGTTCTTAATCCATATATTCTATTGCGCATAAACATATAACACACTATCCATGCCAACAAAATACCAATAGTGTGCAAAAAGAAAACAAAACTTCAAATAATAATTCACAAAACGAACCATGCAAGATGTAACGCCAGGTAGGGTACACTTATTCCCACCCACTGACAGTAAGTCAGACGCCGTGACAAGAAAGATACCCTTATTATAACTTGTCCCTAGTTTAGACACGATTTTTACTTACTGAAGTTCATATTTGGTTTTAGTTATCATTCCCCGTTTAAATTATTTATAATTGCATGATTTTATGTTTTCTATAAATTCAAGAATTAATATTTATTTGTAGCATTTCAATTAAAAATTTTAAAATCAAAATCATAAACTTTATGAACTTATTAATATAACTTTATAATTAGAATAATTAATAAAATTTAACATCTGACATTGCCCTTCTAATATATATAATGTCAGGATTGTAATGATTCTAATAATAATTATTAAGAAAATAATAATAATAACAAGGAAAAAAATGTAAAATTTACTCACAACTTTTGTAGATTTGTACTTATTTCGTTGTTATAAAATATCAGCAGCATGACTTGATGGGCCCAGCAACCATGATGATGTTACAGTTGAACGGTTTATATTGTTTAGCTAAATTCATAAATTTGTATAACGTACTATTTTAGTACAATATCTCTTTTAGATTTTTGGATTTTTCAAATTAATTTTAATTAATATTCAGTGTTTTAATTTACTGTGATTTGATGCAAATTAAATTTTTAAATCTTCGAGTTATTTCCAATTTCATTAATTTGTTTCATCAAATTTTCATTTAATTAAATTCTTGGATTAAAATTGCTTAATTTAAATTTTTTCATATATGATTTCATGTTATTCAAATTTTATTTAATTTAAATTTTGCCATGAAAATTCACTTAAAAACTCATAATTTTAGGACGTTAAATTTGTTTAATTATAACTTCATTTAATTTTTTTTCTATTTCAATTTTTTTTTGCTTAAACTGTGTTAAAATTAAACATTTCTTTAATTTTTTTATTAAATTTACGCGGACTAATTTCTTAAGATAGATATTTCACTTTGCAATAAATTATTATATTTCATTTAAATTTTAATTTGCATGAAATCGTTTCACATTTAAACTGAATTCAGTTTTAATTTAACACAAGTCTCAATTTATTTAATTCAGGTTTAATTTTTTTCTTCAGATTTAATTACTTAATTTTTTTTTCCACATTTGATTTTCTTTTTTCTTGTTTAATTATATTTCAGGATATTTAATTTCATTCTTGATCTCAATTGCTTAATAATTTACTTTATATTAGATTTCCTTTTTATATGCTTCGATTTGTTTCCATTTTTAAATTAGTATTAGAAATTTCTACATTTCAAAATTCTACTTTTGTTAGTTTTTAATGAATGAATGAATTAAATGAGTGATTTGGATGAATTATGATTATGAATGATATGAGAGAATGTTTTATGATTAAAAAAAATTATTTACTGAAGTTCAATTTGCAAGACCTTTATCTTGTATCAAAATTTATTTTTAATTTTTTTTTTCACTAATTTCCTCTTATCAAAATATATAACTTATTAATTATGAAGTAAAATTAAATTATGTTTAATCTTAATTAAAATTAAATCATATTTAATTTTATGTGTAATTAAAATCTAATATAAGTAATATTAAATTTTAATTAAAATTTAGAAACTTATTAATTAAGATTGCTTAATTGTAATTTAGAAAAAGTTTCATATAAGTTTTAAGAGGTTTTTAAAGTATTAATTTGTCGAAATTTTATCTTACATTATTATGGAAATTAGCTACTGATTGGGGTTTTCCATAAGGCGGTTATAAACTAAATCAATTTTTTCCTTATTTTTATATGAATTTAGTTTAACAAGTTATGCATTTTTGTGCATTTGGCTATTCCGGAAAGATTATTCGAAGTACTTAAAATTTACTTAGGTACTCTAAATGGAGACTACACTATTAAATAAATGACCAATAGTAATTAGGAATTAATTAAGACTATCTAATTCTTGATTAGTTTTTCCTTTTGACCCTTAACAATTTTAGTTCTTCTTTTACTTATCTGGTAATATTGGTGATTTGGGGAGTATATAATTAGCGACTAGGTGACCTGTTGACACGTGGTTATGATGACACATATGTTTAGAACCTGAGGTTGCACAAAGCCCCGTTGGCACGTGGTAATATAGAACCACGTGTGCTTAAATCACATGAGGTTTCCGAAAGCCTCTTTGACACACGGGCAGGTGTTATGGAAGATCCTGGTGAAATGACGTGACTAGTGGACCACGTGGGCTTAAAAGTTTTGAGGTTTTACAAATCCTCCTTGAAGCGTAGATTAGTGTGACGAAAAGTCCACGTGGCTAAAACACTGAGGTTTGATAAATCCGCTTTGAAAAAGGGATTAGTATGACGAAAAGTCCACGTGGCTAAAACCCTGAGGTTTGATAGATCCTCCTTGAAACGTGGATTTATTATAAAAAAACCAAGATACCGAAACTTCGTGGAGCTGGTGACGCTCCCAACAATCCTTCAATGAAATAGTTTGCTTAGGAACTTTTAACAAAAATACCTAGGGATCACACGTGGTGAATTCCTTCCCTATGAAAAAGAAATATACCACATTGAGAAGAAAATATTCCATGTTAACTAAGCACAAATGTCTTACCTTAGAATTTTTGAATTCCCTGAAGGATAATGGTTAATATGTGTCTGCTCCAAGGACACGATAAATTTAATTATGTTCACTGAACTTTTTCTTTTCCTTACTTGGGTTTTTTTTTAATTTTACTTTAGTCGCCTTATTTTTCCGCACTTATTGTTGTCTATTCAACGTTCACTTTATTAATGACTTGGTTACAAAAACTTTTAAAGACAAGAAATAAATCTTCAGGAATATCCCGTTACTATTTTGCAAAAAAATCTATACATGTATGCAGTGTTGCCAGAACTCCCTCAGAATAAAGTGCAAAATGACGATTAAAAAAGTGCAAATTCGTTGAAAAAAGTGCTAAATTCAAATCAAGTTTTTAAAAGTCCATTAAGCCATGTCTACCCGTCTGTGCGGTTGGCTGTCCAGGTATAATGTACAGGTCGCAATTTTTTATATAATTCAACGAGATTTTTTATATGAAAAATGCAAAAGACTATTTCGAATTGATCCATGATTTGACCTTGCCTATAAAATATTCCTTTACAAAATCAATTAGGGGTAATTTCAAACAAAAAAGTAGGATTTTGAATATGACCTTCTCCGATTTCGATGAAATTCGGTACACACATTCTTCTTGTAAATACGGAATTTAAAGTTCTCCAAAATTTTCAAATTCGTTACGGTCCAGATTTTATCGATGTTTAAAGTTCATTTTTTTTTTGGATTTTTTTCAACAAGCATTAAATGTAAAATCGTATATTTACTAAACTGTTTATCCGATTTAAATCGTTTTAGTTCCCAATTAAAGCCTATTTCTTGTAGTTTCATAATATTCAAGATATTTAAAAATTTAAAGTTTTATTTGTTGATGAACACAAAAATAAAAATTTAAAATTTTGAAACAAAAATTAATTGTTTATGAACAAAAAATTAAAATTTTTGAAATTTGTATGGAAATGATGTGGATTATTTCACTAAAAGTTGATTTACTTGAGATTCCCTCATTGTCCCATTCTGAAATTTTTATATTTTATTGAAAACACTATAAGCAATCTTTTGTGAAGTTTAGCTATGTCCGTCCGTCTGGCTGGCTGTCCATGTAAACCTTGTGCGCAAGGTACAGGTCGCAATTTTCAAGATAATTGACCTAAGGACGAAGCCTATTGAAAATGGTTAAAATCGGTCCATTATTTCACCTAGCCCCCATACAACAGAACCCCCGAACAGGGCTTCTGAGCTTATAATTATGTTAAATATACCTGTATATCGATAAAAAGCGGCACAACTAAGTTTTATACAAGTCTTGATGACCTTGCCAAATTTCATAAAAATCGGGCATCATTTGACCCTAGCTCCTATACAAAGTCCCCTTCCGAAAATTACTTGAATGTCCAAAATTTTATCGGGCTTGGTCCATATTTGCCCCTAGCCCCCATATAAAGCCTCTTTCAGAAAATTAGTTTTTCATCCATAAATTGCTTAAATGTATCGGAACAATGAATTATTATGAAAAATAAATCACATTTAATATTCATAACTGGTGTAGGGTATCATATGGTCGGCCACGCCCGACTATACTCTCTTACTTGTTTTTTGTATGTTTCCTTTATATAAAGTGAATAGCAATAAAAAATAAAGCTTGTTTTTCAAAAAATTTAACAAAAAGTTTTGTTCTCCGAAATCATTAAAATTCAAGTCGCAGGTACCGCTAATATGTGAGAGATATAGAACTGATTGTTTACTGTTCTATTCCACTCTTTATTGTCCATAATTCACATGGAGATTTTCTTTAAATTTTGAAATTTGCTTAACAAAATTGGTAAAAGTTGGAAATTAGTTTTTTGAATGTGCCGTCTGAAGGGTTTCCCATTTATGACTATACCCCAAATACGGTTTACGCTATCTAATGAGAATAAAAACTCATATCTAAGTTAATACGAACACATTTAACATAGTTTACTAGAACATTTTCCAAAATTTGTTAATTTTTTAAAATATTTCTCATTTAAGTGTTTTGATCGGAGGAATTTTTAATAACTTTTACAATTTTTGCCGAGGGTTTTATATCTTATTGGAACGATAATTGAATGTATATTTCCATTATTTGCTGTTAAAATCCCCTTCAGTGCCGTGGTGCCACCAGTTAACGTGATCCTATCGCTCTAAATTTTTCCAGAATGCATTTCTATAACTTTAAGTATAAGCCTGGAGGCAGAAACGGCCACTATTCGCAACTTCTGTAAAATTACATAATTTTGGAACTCAAGTATACAGCAGAAGGACTAAAAGATGAAAATGTGGAAAATTGGTAGGTGATACAACTTTTTAATTTCCTTATTCGGAATCAGCACATCAAATTACACTGGGATTAGTAAAAATTATATAAAAAGTTTTTTCATCGTTGGCATATATTATTAATTGTATTTTTGCAATAATAATACAAAAAATATCTTATTGAAACTATGAAAATGTTGTTAAAAATTATATGCATATTAAATTTGAAAAAAATACTGATTCTAAAAAAACAAAATTTGCAAAAATAAATTACTTATATACTTCCAACCATAGAGTATATAGAGCGGAAACTCTGCTGTCAAGGACCTAAGTCTGTTGTCAAAAACCTAAGTCGATTGAATGTAGTAGTAGAAATAATTATAGTAGTATTAGTATATTCTCCATATTTGAAATAACCCAACAATCACAAAATCAAACGTTTGAAAAATGTTATTAATTTTATTTAATATTAAACATTTACGGTTCTTTAAAAAGAGAAATTGATTTAACGTTTCGATTTATTCGATTTCGATTTAGAGTTTTAAAATTTAAAAATAGTTTGATTTACAACCTTTCTCGACTTTACATGAACCCTCTGTGTTTGCTGGGTAACAACATTTCAATTTATTATTCTGACATTTTCACCACAATAATTTTTTATTTATTTTCAAAATTTTACATAACTTCGGCAAAATAAACAGATTTAGGTGACCCAAATTCAAGAGAAAACACTCGACATTCTTACGAGTATATGGGTGTGGCGAGGTCCATATACCCTTGGTTCATTTAGTAACTTATTCCTTTGACACCAACTCTTCCCTATCTTAATGTTATTGCAATCCGGTTTGCCGGGATTATAAACTGGTGATGCTAAATGTATCATCGGACATTCCATGAAATTATTTGAACAAGGGCCGAATCAGGCAGCCTTATAATTTGATACCACGGAGCTGAGTTTCCATCTTTGTCTTGTCCCGGTTATTGGAGTGTTCCATTCGGTATGTACGTGGTGGCTGCGGTTTAAACCCATACTCGCGGAGAATATTGGTTAAAAGACTAGAGCACGGTAAAGTCTATAATTCGGGATAAGTTCGGTGCTGTAGCTGAGATACGGCATTTCCAACGCAGAGCGTTGGAAATGAGTTGGTGTCAAATGTATGTATATCATACGGGACGGATGTAGGGTATACGGAACTTACTCACTCAGATGTTGGTCTCAATGAGTGTGTCGGTGTGCAGAGTTGAATGATGATGTATGTAAAGTATCTTATAAATGTGATACCAATGAATTTGCCTTCCATGTCAGGGTATATTTAGGGTTTGCTCTGTCCATACCAGACCACAGTGTATCCACTGATTACGTCTGTAGGTGCTATTGCCGAATCACAAATTCGTGGTTGAAAACTGAAGTGATGTTTTTGCATCTCGGTAGTTAAGCAATGGTCAGAGATTAGGTAGCTCGAGTACATGAGCAAAGTTTAAGGAGCACAAAGTGGTGGTGGTGAGTCGTCTAACAAGCTTACCCAGTGGTCGTATAAGGCCAACACGACAGGTTTTCACGTAAAGTATATTCGCTTATGTATCTGATATCTTTTCGGCAACAGCACCAAACTTATCCAGAAATATAGATTTAACCCGTAATTTTGTGTTTAAACCACAGCAATCCCGAAGGGACCACTGCAATAACCGGGACAAGACAAAAAATGGAAATCCAGACGAGTACGGAAACATACATACATAATTTTGATTTTTTTATATAAAACTAAAAATATTTAATTTATTTACATTTAATTTGACAAATGACTGTGGGGAAATCTAACAGGTGGTATGTTGAATACACAGTACCTATATGTGTGAACAGCCTACTTTATGTTTTCAAAAAAATTTTGACATGTTTCCTCTCTATGTTTCTCTATGCTTACAACCATAGTAGAAAAATTAATGGTATAACCGTTCTCTCTTTTCGTAGGCATATTAAACTTCTGACGTTTAAGCGATTTATTTCTTAATTTAATTTACAGTGTAAATTATAAATTAAAATAAACATATGCAAAAAATTTTTGCAGTTCTCTAGAGAAATTAAACTTTAAAGTTCTTTAATTATAAAAAGTGCAAAATAGAAGAAAAAATGCCAAAAATGCACTTTTAATGCTAAAAATTTCTAGCAAAAGACGAAAAAGTGCTAAAAAGCATCTAGCACTTTTTTCTAAAAAATAAATGCAGCGGACGAAAAAAAAAGTGCTAGAATTGCACTTTTAATTCCGTTATGGCAACACTGCATGTATGTATATAAAAAAAGGAATGAATGGTAATGAAATATTGCCTACATATTTTGCATTAATTTAAATGAGATAGAAATACATATGAATGCATAGTTAGTTGGCAACAAGAGAAAAATAAAAAAATGCAAGAAAAGTAAAAAAACTAAACCAAAAGATCTACTCTCATTGAGTGACTTCTGTAACAACAGCAAGAACAAACAAGTTAGAGTGCTATATTCGGCTATGCCGAATCTTAAATACCCTCCACCAGCAAGCTACTTTTTATTGAAACCCATCTAACTATCTATTTTTTAGATAACTCGCCAAAATTTTTGTCGAACTAATTTTGATTAGGTCCAGAAAAATTTAGAATTATTTATCTATACGCAGAACATACTTATGTCGAATTTTATCCGGATATAATAATTTAATAACGAATTAAGTGGTATTAAGTGATTTTTAACAATTAACCTTATATGGACCGGTTCGGAAAAATTCCGTACAATGATTTATATACATATATACAAAATACACATTTACGTCAAATTTTATACCTAAATGTGTATAAAATGTGCGTTTAAGTAATTTTCAGAAATGGCCCTTATATGGGAGTTGTGACCAAATACGGACCGATTCAGAAAAAATTGTATACCTATGTATAAAATGTGCGTTCAAGTAATTTTCAGAAATGGTCCTTATAAGGGAGTTGTAACCATTTATGTACCGATCAGGAAACAATTTCGTATAATGCAGAAAAAGATCAAGTATAATTTTACTCCAATAGGTGCGTTTAGGTGATTTTAGGAAGTGGACTTTATATAGGAGCTATGAGCAATTAAGGGCCTATCCCGAAAAAATTTCGTAGAGTGATTTATGTAAAGACAAAACATATAAGTGTCGAATTTTCTCAAGATAACTTTATTTGACAATGAAATATGTGCGTTTAAGTTATTCTCAGAAGTGGACCTTATATGGGAGCTATGATTAATAATGGACCGGTCCGAGAAAAAAGTGGTAAAATGATTTGTATGTACACAAGACTTATTCAAGTCGAATTTTATTCCTATAGCTTAAGAATTCAATGAAATATATGCGTGTGATTTTCGGAAATGGACCTTATATGGGAACAATGACCAATTATGGGCCTATTCGGGAAAAATTTTGCAGAGTGATTTATATTTGGGCAAAACATGTTTGTGTCGAATTTTATCAAGATGGCTTTATTTGATAATGAAATATGTGCTTTTAAGTGATTTTCGTAAGTGAGCCTCATATTTGAGTTATGACCGATAATGGACCGATCCGTAAAAAATTATTTTGTAAAATGATTTGTACGTACACAAAATATATTCAAGTCGAATTTTATCCCGATAGCTTTAGAATTCAATGAAATATATGCGTTTAAGTGATTTTCGGAAGTCGACCTTATATGGGAGCTATGACCAATTATGGGCCTATCCAGAAAAAATTTCGTAGAGTGATTCATGTTTAGGCAAAACATATTTGTGTCGAATTTTATGAAGATAGCTTGACATTGAAATATGTGCTTTTAAGTGATTTTTGGAAGTGGGCCTTATATGGAATCTATGACCAATAATGGACCGATCCGTAAAAAATTTTGTAGAAAGATTTGTATGTATACAAAACAGATTTGTGTCGAATTTTATCCCGATAGCTTTATAATTCAATGAAATATATGCGTTTAAGTGATTTTCGGAAGTCGACCTTATATGGGAGCTATGACCAATTATGGGCCTATCCGGAAAAAATTTCATAGAGTGATTTATATTTAGACTAAACATATTTCTGTCGAATTTTATCAAAATAGCTTTATTTGACAATGAAATATGAGCTTTTAAATGATTTTCGGAAGTGGGCTATATATGGGAGCTATGACCAATAATGGACCGATCCCCAAAAAATTTGGTAGAATGATTTGTATGTACACAAAACATATCCAGCCCGAATTTTATCATAATAGCTTTATTCATCAATGAAATATGTGCGTTTAAGTGATTTTTGGAAGTGGGCCTTATATGGGAGCTATGACCAATTGTGGACCGACTGAGATCTACGTTGGTAGTATGATTTCTTTTCATATTATATTTGTATGTACAAAATTTGGTGTTGATACCGATATATTTGATTGAGTTATTAACGATAAACTAATTTCCGGGAATATGTACTTTTGTATGGGGGCTATGGGAAATATTGGATCAATTGTAAAGATTTTGAACATAATTGATCACTGCTCTAAAAAAATAAAGTGTGACAAAATTCATCGACAATATCTTTGGTAGTTTCTGAGGAAACTTCAAAAGAATTAGGAAAAAAACGTAATTTTGTTCGAGGTAGTCTGAAATTATTACTCATAACTTCTTACGTTGTGAACCGATTTTGCTGATTTTCGATACCAAACTGCTTAGGATAATAATAAATATTTTGGGTGAATTTGGTTGATTTCCTTTATTTAGTTTTAACGTGAGCGTGTTTTACACAGACAGACAGACGGACATAGCTAAATCGACTCAGAATTTCATAAGGACCCAGAATATATGTATATACTTTGTTGGGTCTTAGATGTATATTTCTTGGTGTTACACACGGAACGACAAACTTATATATACCCTCTATCACCACTGATGGTGGTGGAGGGTATAAAAAAAAACTGGTTTCTTCCTTGTTAAAAGAAGTTAAAATTTACAAAAACAACCAATGCCATTAATATGTTAAGAGTGTGATTGTAAAAAAAATACTAACTCTTTATTAGCGAACAATAAGAAATAAAGAGATCGTCACATTTATTAACGAAGTAAAAAAGTTAAAGAGATTAACCCACAACAAATCATGTGTATATTTATACTCATAAATATGAGTGTAAATAAAAGAAATATATGAAACATTGGAATTTGTTTTACTTGTCCATTTAAAAGAAGTGTGGGAAGGAACCCTTAATGGAATTTGTTTTTCTTTTTCAAAAAAAAAAAAAAAATTCTTAAATTCAACAAAATAAAAAAAAAATGATTGTTTATAACAAAAAAATCGTAACACATTTTTAAACCTGTACCAATAAATATACCGATCTATCCAATTTTTGTAAAAATTAATTATGCCACAAATTATACACCAAAATAAAGTGCAACTGTAATGCTTTAAAATGATGCATAAACTATTGCCCTAGCATGAAAACTGTCAAAGTTATTTGCAATCATATCGGAACCTCAAATCACATCGTTTTTAAACATAGAACAACAATTCTACCGATCCATCAAATTTACAATTTTTTAGACGAACACATTTTGCCACAAGTGATATACCAAGTTAAAGTACAATCGTAATGCATTAAAATGATGCATAAATGATTGTCATAGCATGAAAACTGTCAAAGTTATTCGCAACCATATCGGAACCTCAAATAACCGCCATTTGAAACCTGGGAAAATAAATCTACCGATCTATCCAATTGGCCATTTTCTAAAAATACATTATGCAATAAATTATATACCAAAACAAATGGCAATTTTAATGCTTTAAAATGGTGCATAAATGACTGTCCTAGCACGAAAACTGCCAAAGTTAATTGCAACCATATCGGAACCTCAGATTACAGCGTTTATTAAACATAGAACAATAATTCTACCGATCTATCAAATTGACCAATTTGTAAAAACACACATTATGCAACAAATTATATACCATATTAAAGTGCAATCATAAGGCTTTAAAATGATGTATATATTACTGTCATAGCATGAAAACTGTCAATGTTATTTGCAACCATATCGGAACCTCAAACTACCGCGTTTTTAAAGCTGTGAAATTAATTCTACCGATCTATCCAATTGGCCATTTTCTAAAAATATATTATATACCAAAGCAAATGGCAACTATAATGCAATAAAAAGATATATAAACGACTGTTATAACATGAAAACTGTCAAAGTTATTTGCAACTAGAGTTGTCCATGTAAAAAAAACATCGATGTTTTTTGCCATTCGATTCATCATTAATTCACATCGATGTTATTCGATGCATCAATTAAAAAAAACATCGATGTTTGCGATGCATCGTATTTATTCTAACTGGAACTAAACAAAATTAATTTAATAAAAGTCAAATTATTTTAACATATTGAATATAAGTTGTTTATTTTATGAGGCATTTTTTCATTCAATTCAATGTTATTACATTATTAAGGTCCTAATTGTTTAAAACATGACACCAAGTTATATTTATGTATATGGATAGAAAAAACTAAATTTTAAATATATGTATATGCAAATTCTGAACTGAACAACTGCACCAAAATTCGGACATTGCCTTTCATAATTTGAAATTTTTGTATGAAAAACAAACAAAAAATTTATAATGTTTGAAATTTTGTTTTTTCTATCCATATAAATATCCCTTTGGTGACGTGATTTACAAAATTAGGGCTTATTATTGTTATATTATTACATGTAAAAAAATATAAATTCTGATTGAACTAAAATGTTTATAAATGAATTTGTAGACGAATGTCAAATAAAAATAATATTAAATAAAATTAGAATTTAAAATTTTTCAAAGATTAGGAAATTTGTTTTACTAAATGTCCCAATACTTTTTATTTAAGCTTTGCAAAAACAATATTTTGTTCACCCTCTCTGCCTGCAAACTGCTTCTTTTTTGGGACAACACTAATGAAGCCTTTGAGAATAGCCTTTCAGATGGCACGGAACTGGCAACCATTGTTAAATATATGTATGCTATATTGTACAAACTGGGGAATTGAATTTTGTAGTCGGCCCACACTTCTAGAGGATTTTCATCAAACCGACTTACCGGACTTCGCAAATAAACTGAGAGTTCATCAGAAAAGTTCCTCAGTCCTATTTGTTTTCCAATTTCTATGAACTAATTTGTGGTGATCACTCCAGAGACTAAATTCGTCTATCGGATTGTCTGAAATATCGGAGTCGCCATCCCCAGACTTTTCGTCTGCCATATCTCTTATCATTTCTTGGATTTTCCCAACGGCTTTCGAACATGCAAGTGGATCTTCAAAATGTATTTTTTTAAACCGTGGATCCAATAATGTGGCAATAGCCAGAAGTGATACATGTTCGATAGCACCCATTCGCTTGTTGATTTCAATAAGAGCCATTTTATGTACTTCATTTAACAAGGGTTCTTCAATTTCAAGAGCTTTTAGTTTCGATACCATACAGTGAACTAGCTGAATAACTTTGCTGCTATTGCAATATGTATCACCGGATATTTCTTTTGTAGCTGCCTCAAAAGGCCGAATATGTTAAGTAGTTTTGAGGATGTGGATAATTCCATACCTGTCAACATTGGTGGGGCAGTTTTGTGTCGAAGTAATATATCACTTACGGCATTTCGAAGTTCTAGAAACCTTTCGATCATATAGAACGTGCTATTCCAACGAGTAGGTACATCTTGGATAAGTTTTGCATCAGCTTTTGTCGTTTTTCTTAATTCGTCACTTGCTACGCAACTTTGTTTAAAGAAAGCGACAATATTTTTTATTTTAGTTACTAATGCCTGCAACTCTGAGATATTTAGTACTTTTTGCGCAACTAAATTTAGTGTGTGCGCAAAGCACGGAATGTGCTTCTTTTTTCCAAAGGCCAATTCTTCAGCTTTTGTCATATTGGCTGCATTGTCTGTTACTACTGCGGTAACTTTATCTTTTGGAAAGCCCCATTCATTGCATACCTTGGTAATAACAGTTGATAAATATTCAGAAGTGTGTCTTTCATAGAGGTGGTATACCCCCAACGTTATCGACAGAAATTCAGTTGAAATACCAAAATGGGCTGTGACACCCAAAAAACTTCGCATTTGAAAATCAGACCAAATGTCAGTTGTCAAAGTAATATTGCCCACTGTTATTAATTTAGTTTTCAATACTTCTGATAAAACTTCATATTTGTTATCGACCCAACGTGTCACAGTACCTCTACATGGAACTTTAAAATGCGGCGATAGCACTTTTATTAGATGTTTAAAACCTTCATTCTCTACCAGTGAGAACGCGTGATAATCTTTACAAATCATATATACAATAGCGTTGTTAATTTTTCTTGCCTTGTCACCATCGGAATAAGAAGCAATATCTTCAAAACTTTTTTGTATAGACCTCTGACGCTTTAAAGGTACTAATTCAGTAGTTGTGTCATCATTTACCTCAATACATGATATAGGTTGTACATTATGTGAACTACTTGTAGACGGCACACATGAATCGGAAACAACTGGTGTATTTTCGCCTAACACTCTCACAAAATTTGTATTTATTAATTTTTGCGTTCCAGAATTTTTTATTTCAGACATTTCCAAAAATGTAGCCTTGTGAATGTGTTTAAGTATTATCATTTTAAGTATTTGTCATTTTTTTCAAAGTATTTCCAAACCAAGCTCGACGTTGACGGTGCCATTATTACAACCTGTAACAGTAAAATTAAGACAAATATAATATTGCTGTTAACATCAAACACACAAAAATAACTTACATTGCTGATTTATACCATAAAAACGAAAATTTTGTTCTCTATACAAATATACTTTAGATTTTTTTTTGCATACGCTGTTGCTTCGATGATGGTTTATGAATATAACGTATATTTTTTCTGTGTTGTTACTTCAAGCGATTTTAAAACAAATTAAGTCATTCTTGAAGGGTTTTTGTTTAAAAACATTGTCAATACTTCAAATGAGTTGCAATCATCTACTTAAACAAAAGCTGCCGGATGCGTAAATTTAAAATTTTGCTTTTCGATACATCGAATAAAAAACATCGATGTATCGATTAACATCGTATGATACGATACATCGACATTTAAACGATGTATCGAAACCAAAACATCGATGTTTACGATGCATCGATTAACATCGCACAGCTCTATTTGCAACCATATCGGAGCCTTAAATTACCGCATTTTTGAACCTGTACCAAAAAATATACCGATCTATCCAATTTTTGTAAAAATTCATTATGCCACAAATTATACACCAAAATAAAGTGCAACTGTAATGCTTTAAAATGATGCATAAACTATTGCCCTAGCATGGAAACTGTCAAAGTTATTTGCAACCATATCGGAACCGCAAATTACCGCGTTTATAAACATAGAACAATAATTCTACCGATCCATCAAATTGACCATTTTTTAGACGAACACATTATGCCACAAATGATATACCAAATTAAAGTGCAATCATAATGCTCTAAACTGATGCATAAATGACTGTCATAGCATGAAAACTGTCAAAGTTATTCACAACCATATCGGAACCTCAAATTACCGCCTTTTTAAACCTGGGAAAATAATTCAACCGATCTATCCAATTGGCCATTTTCTTAAAATACATTATGCAATAATTTATATACCAAAACAAATGGCAATTTTAATGCTTTAAAATGGTGCATAAACGACTGTCCTAGCACGAAAACTGCCAAAGTTAATTGCAACCATATCGGAACCTTAGATTACTGCGTTTATTAAACATAGAACAACAATTCTACCGATCCATCAAATTTACAATTTTTTGGAAGAACACATTTTGCCACAAAAGATATACCAAATTAAAGTACAATCGTAATGCATTAAAATGATGCATAAATGATTGTCATAGCATGAAAACTGTCAAAGGTATTCGCAACCATATCGGAACCTCAAATTACCGCCTTTTTAAACCTGGGAAAATAATTCTACCGATCTATCCAATTGGCCATTTTCTTAAAATACATTATGCAATGAATTATATACCAAAACAAATGGCAATTTTAATGCTTTAAAATGGTGCATAAACGACTGTCCTAGCACGAAAACTGCCAAAGTTAATTGCAACCATATCGGAACCTCAGATTACTGCGTTTATTAAACATAGAACAATAATTCTACCGATCTATCAAATTGACCAATTTGTAAAAACACACATTATGCTACAAATGATATACCATATTAAAATGATGCATAAATGACTGTCATAGCATGAAAACTGTCAATGTTATTTGCAACCATATCGGAACCTCAAATTACAGCGTTTTTAAACATAGAACAATAATTCTACCGATCCATCAAATTGACCATTTTTTAGACGAACACATTATGCCACAAATGATATATCAAATTAAAGTGCAATCATAATGCTTTAAAATGATGCATAAATGACTGTCATAGCATGAAAACTGTCAAACTAATTCACAACCATATCGGAACCTCAAATTACCGCCTTTTTAAACCTGCGAAAATAATTCTATCGATCTATCCAATTGGCCATTTTCTAAAAATACATTATACAATAAATTATATACCAAAACAAATGGCAACTAAAATGCAATAAAAAGATGTATAAACGACTGTTATAACATGAAAACTATAAAAGTTATTTGCAACCATATCGGGGCCTTAAATTGCCGCATTTTTAAACCTGTACCAATAAATATACCGATCTATCCAATTTTTGTAAAAATTCATTATGCCACAAATTATACACAAAAACAAAGTGCAACTGTAATGCTTTAAAATGATGCATAAATGACCGTCATGGCATGAAAACTGTCAAAGTTATTCACAACCATATCGGAACCTCAAATTACCGCGTTTTTAAACCTGGGAAAATAATTCTACCGATTTATCCAATTGGCCGTTTTCTAAAAATACATTATGCAATAAATTATATGCCAAAACAAATGGCAATTTTAATGCTTTAAAATGGTGCATAAACGACTGTCCTAGCACTAAAACTGCCAAAGTTAATTGGAGCCATATCGGAACCTCAGATTACCGCGTTTATTAAACATAGAACAATAATTCTACCGATCTATCAAATTCACCAATTTGTAAAAACACACATTATGCTACAAATTATATACCATATTAAAGTGCAATCATAATGCTTTAAAATGAAGCATAAATGACTGTCAGCATGAAATCTGTAATGCTATTTGCAACCATAACGGAACCTCAAATTACCGCCTTTTTAAAGCTGGGAAAATAATTCTACCGATCTATCCAATTGGCAATTTTCTAAAAATATATTATGCAATAAATTATATACCAAAACAAATGGCAACTATAATGCAATAAAAAGATATATAAACGACTGTTATAACATGAAAACTATAAAAGTTATTTGCAACCATATCGGAGCCTTGAATTACCGCATTTTTAAACCTGAACCAATAAATATACCGATCTATCCAACTTTTGTAAAAATTCATTTAATGCTTTAAAATGGTGCATAAACGACTGTCCTAGCACGAAAACTGCCAAAGTTAATTGCAACCATATCGGAACCTCAGATTACTGCGTTTATTAAACATAGAACAACAATTCTACCGATCCATCAAATTTACAATTTTTTAGAAGAACACATTTTGCCACAAAAGATATACCAAGATAAAGTACAATCGTAATGCATTAAAATGATGCATAAATGATTGTCATATCATGAAAACTGTCAAAGGTATTCGCAACCATATCGGAACCTCAAATTACAGCGTTTTTAAACATAGAACAATAATTCTACCGATCCATCAAATTGACCATTTTTTAGACGAACACATTATGCCACAAACGATATACCAAATTAAAGTGCAATCATAATGCTCTAAACTGATGCATAAATGACTGTCATAGCATGAGAACTGTCAAAGTTATTCACAACCATATCGGAACCTCAAATTACCGCCTTTTTAAACCTGGGAAAATAATTCTACCGATCTATCCAATTGGCCATTTTCTTAGAATACATTATGCAATAAATTATATACCATTGGCCATTTTCTAAAAATACATTATGCAATAAATTATATACCAAAACAAATGGCAATTTTAATGCTTTAAAATGGTGCACGAAAACTGCCAAAGTTAATTGCAACCATATCGGAACCTCAGATTACTGCGTTTATTAAACATAGAACAATAATTCTACCGATCTATCAATTTGACCAATTTGTATAAACACACATTATGCTACAAATTATATACCATATTAAAGTGCAATCATAATGCTTTAAAATGATGCATAAATGACTGTCATAGCATGAAAACTGTCAATGTTATTTGCAACCATATCGGAACCTCAAATTACCGCCTTTTTAAAGCTATGAAAATAATTCTACCGATCTATCCAATTGGCCATTTTCTAAAAATATATTATGGAATAAATTATATACCAAAGCAAATGGCAACTATAATGCAATAAAAAGATAAGTAGGTAAACGACTGTTATAACATGAAAACTATAAAAGTTATTTGCAACCATATCGGAGCCTTAAATTACCGCATTTTTAAACCTGTACCAATAAATATACCGATCTATCCAACTTTTGTAAAAATTCATTATGCCACAAATTATACACCAAAATAAAGTGCAACTGTAATGCTTTAAAATGATGCATAAACTATTGCCCTGGCATGAAAACTGTCAAAGTTATTTGCAACCATATCGGAACCTCAAATTACCGCGTTTTTAAACATAGAACAATAATTCTACCGATCCTTCAAATTGACCATTTTTTAGACGAACACATTATGCCACAAATGATATACCAAATTAAAGTGCAATCATAATGCTTTAAAATGATGCATAAATGACTGTCATAGCATGAAAACTGTCAAAGTTATTCACAACCATATCGGAACCTCAAATTACCGCCTTTTTAAACCTGGGAAAATAATTCTATCGATCTATCCAATTGGCCATCTTCTAAAAATACATTATGCAATAAATTATATACCAAAACAAATGGCAACTAAAATGTAATAAAAAGATGTATAAACGACTGTTGTAACATGAAAACTATAAAAGTTATTTGCAACCATATCGTGGCCTTAAATTATCGCATTTTTAAGCCTTTACCAATAAATATACCGATCTATCCAACTTTTGTAAAAATTCATTATGCCACAAATTTTACACCAAAATAAAGTGCAACTGTAATGCTTTAAAATGCTTTAAAATGCATAAACTATTGCCCTAGCATGAAAACTGTCAAAGTTATTCACAACCATATCGGAACCTCAAATTACCGCCTTTTTAAACCTGGGAAAATAATTCTACCGATCTATCCAATTGGCCATTTTCTAAAAATACATTATGCAATAAATTATATACCAAAACAAATGGCAACTAAAATGCTTTAAAATGGTGCATAAGCTGTCCTAGCACGAAAACTGCCAAAGTTAATTGCAACCATATCGGAACCTCAGATTACTGCGTTTATTAAACATAGAACAATAATTCTACCGATCTATCAAATTGACCAATTTGTAAAAATACACATTATGCTACAAATTATATACCATATTAAAGTGCAATCATAATGCTTTAAAATGATGCATAAATGACTGTCATAGCGTGAAAACTGTCAATGTTATTTGCAGCCATATCGGAACCTCAAACTACCGCGTTTTTAAAGCTGTGAAAATAATTCTACCGATCTATCCAATTGGCCATTTTCTAAAAATATATTAGGGAATAAATTATATACCAAAGCAAATGGCAACTATAATGCAATAAAAAGATATATAAACGACTGTTATAACATGAAAACTATAAAAGTTATTTGCAACCATATCGGAGCCTTGAATTACCGCATCTTTGAACATGTACCAATAAATATACCGATCAATCCAATTTTTTTAAAAATTCATTATGCCACAAATTATACACCAAAGTAAAGTGCAACTGCAATGCTTTAAAATGATGCATAAATGACTGTCATAGCATGAAAACTTTCAAAGTTATTCACAACCATATCGGAACCTCAAATTACCGCGTTTTTAAACCTGGGAAAATAATTCTACCGATTTATCCATAAAAATACATTATGCAATAAATTATATACCAAAACAAACGGCAATTTTAGTGCTTTAAAATGGTGCATAAACGACTGTCCTAGCACGAAAACTGCTAAAGTTAATTGCAACCATATCGGAACCTCAGATTACTGCTTTTATTAAACATAGAACAATAATTCTACCGATCTATCAAATTGACCAATTTGTAAAAACACACATTATGCTACAAATGATATACCATATTATGCTACAAATGATATACCATATTAAAATGATGCATAAATGACTGTCATAGCATGAAAACTGTCAATGTTATTTGCAACCATATCGGAACCTCAAATTACAGCGTTTATTAAACATAGAACAATAATTCTACCGATCCATCAAATTGACCATTGTTTTAAACCTGGGAAAATAATTCTATCGATCTATCCAATTGGCCATCTTCTAAAAATACATTATGCAATAAATTATATACCAAAACAAATGGCAACTAAAATGCAATAAAAAGATGTATAAACGACTGTTATAACATGAAAACTGTAAAAGTTATTTGCAACCATATCGGGGCCTTAAATTACCGCATTTTTAAACCTGTACCTTACACAATGATTCTACCGATCTATCAAATTGACCAATTTGTAAAAATACACATTATGCTACAAATGATATACCATATTAAAGTGCAATCATAATGCTTTAAAATGATGCATAAATGACTGTCATAGCGTGAAAACTGTCAATGTTATTTGCAGCCATATCGGAACCTCAAACTACCGCGTTTTTAAAGCTGTGAAAATAATTCTACCGATCTATCCAATTGGCCATTTTCTAAAAATATATTATGGAATAAATTATATACCAAAGCAAATGGCAACTATAATGCAATAAAAAGATATATAAACGACTGTTATAACGTGAAAACTATAAAAGTTATTTGCAACCATATCGGAGCCTTAAATTACCGCATTTTTGAACCTGTACCAATAAATATACCATTCTATCCAATTTTTGTAAAAATTCATTATGCCACAAATTATACACCAAAATAAAGTGCAACTGTAATGCTTTAAAATGATGCGTAAACTAATGCCCTAGCATGAAAACTGTCAAAGTTATTTGCAACCATATCGGAACCTCAAATTACCGCGTTTTTAAACATAGAACAATAATTCTACCGATCCATCAAATTGACCATTTTTTAGACGAACACATTATGCCACAAATGATATACCAAATTAAAGTGCAATCATAATGCTCTAAACTGATGCATAAATGACTGTCATAGCATGAAAACTGTCAAAGTAATTCACAACCATATCGGAACCTCAAATTACCGCCTTTTTAAACCTTGGAAAATAATTCTATCGAGCTACCCAAGTGGCCATCTTCTAAAAATACATTATGCAATAAATTATATACCAAAACAAATGGCAACTAAAATGCAATAAAAAGATGTATAAACGACTGTTATAACATGAAAACTATAAAAGTTATTTGCAACCATATCGGAGCCTTGAATTACCGCATTTTTAAACCTGTACCAATAAATATACCGATCTATCCAACTTTTGTAAAAATTCATTATGCCACAAATTATACACCAAAATAAAGTGCAACTGTAATGCTTTAAAATGATGCATAAACTATTGCCCTGGCATGAAAACTGTCAAAGATATTTGCAACCATATCGGAACCTCAAATTATAGCGTTTTTAAACATAGAACAATAATTCTACCGATCCTTCAAATTGACCATTTTTTATACGAACATATTGTGCCACAAATGATATACCAAATTAAAGTGCAATCATAATGCTTTAAAATGATGCATAAATGACTGTTATAGCATGAAAACTGTCAAAGTTATTCACAACCATATCGGAACCTCAAATTACCGCCTTTTTAAACCTGGGAAAATAATTCTACCGATCTATCCAATTGGCCATTTGGTAAAAATACATTATGCAATAAATTATATACCAAAACAAATGGCAATTTTAATGCTTTGAAATGGTGCATAAACGACTGTCCTAGCACGAAAACTGCCAAAGTTAATTGCAACCATATCGGAACCTCAGATTACTGCGTTTATTAAACATAGAACAATAATTCTACCGATCTATCAAATTGACCAATTTGTAAAAATACACATTATGCTACAAATGATATACCATATTAAAGGGCAATCATAATGCTTTAAAATGATGCATAAATGACTGTCATAGCGTGAAAACTGTCAATGTTATTTGCAGCCATATCGTTTTTAAAGCTGTGAAAATAATTCTACCGATCTATCCAATTGGCCATTTTCTAAAAATATATTATTGAATAAATTATATACCAAAGCAAATGGCAACTAAAATGCAATAAAAAGATGCATAAACGACTGTTATAACATGAAAACTATAAAAGTTATTTGCAACCATATCGGAGCCTTGAATTACCGCATTTTTAAACCTGTACCAATAAATATACCGATCTATCCAACTTTTGTAAAAATTCATTATGCCACAAATTATACACAAAAACAAAGTGCAACTGTAATGCTTTAAAATGATGCATAAATGACTGTCATAGCATGAAAACTGCCAAAGTTATTCACAACCATATCGGAACCTAAAATTACCGCTTTTTTAAACCTGGGAAAATAATTCTATCGATCTATCCAATTGTCCATTTTCTAAAAATACATTATGAAATAAATTATACACCGAAGCAAATGGCAACTATAATGCAATAAAAAGATGTATAAACGACTGTTATAACATGAAAACTATAAAAGTTATTTGCAACCATATCGGGGCCTTGAATTACCGCATTTTTAAACCTGTACCAATAAATATACCGATCTATCCAACTTTCGTAAAAATTCATTATGCCACAAATTATACACCAAAATAAAGTGCAACTGTAATGCTTTAAAATGGTGCATAAACGACTGTCCTAGCACGAAAACTGCCAAAGTTAATTGCAGCCATATCGGAACCTCAGATTACCGCGTTTATTAAACATAGAACAATAATTCTACCGGTCTATCAAATTGACCAATTAGTAAAAACACACATTATGCCACAAATTATATACCATATTAAAGTGCAATCGTAATGCTTTAAAATGATGCATAAATGACTGTCATAGCATGAAAACTGTCAATGTTATTTGCAACCATATCGGAACCTCAAATTACCGCCTTTTTAAAGCTGTGAAAATAATTCTACCGATCTATCCAATTGGCAATTTTCTAAAAATATATTATGCAATAAATTATATACCAAAGCAAATGGAAACTATAATGCAATAAAAAGATATATAAACGACTGTTATAACATGAAAACTATAAAAGTTATTTGCAACCATATCGGAGCCTTGAATTACCGCATTTTTAAACCTGTACCAATAAATATACCGATCTATCCAACTTTTGTAAAAATTCATTATGCCACAAATTATACACCAAAATAAAGTGCAACTATAATGCTTTAAAATGATGCATAAACTATTGCCCTAGCATGAAAACTGTCAAAGTTATTTGCAACCATATCGGAACCTCAAATTACCGCGTTTTTAAACATAGAACAATAATTCTACCGATCCTTCAAATTGACCATTTTTTAGACGAACACATTGTACCGCAAATGATATACCAAATTAAAGTGCAATCATAATGTTTTAAAATGATGCATAAATGACTGTCATAGCATGAAAACTGTCAAAGTTATTCACAACCATATCGGAACCTCAAATTACCGCGTTTTTAAACCTGGGAAAATAATTCTACCGATTTATCCAATTGGCCGTTTTCTAGAAATACATTATGCAATAAATTATATACCAAAACAAATGGCAATTTTAATGCTTTAAAATGGTGCATAAACGACTGTCCTAGCACGAAAACTGCCAAAGTTAATTGCAACCATATCGGAACCTCAGATTACCGCGTTTATTAAACATAGAACAATAATTCTACCGACCTATCAAATTCACCAATTAGTAAAAACACACATTATGCTACAAATTATATACCATATTAAAGTGCAATCATAATGCTTTAAAATGAAGCATAAATGACTGTCATAGCATGAAAACTGTCAATGTTATTTGCAACCATATCGGATCCTCAAATTACCGCCTTTTTAAAGCTGTGAAAATAATTCTACCGATCTATTCAATTGGCAATTTTCTAAAAATATATTATGCAAAATAATTCTACCGATCTATCCAATTGGCCATTTGGTAAAAATACATTATGCAATAAATTATATACCAAAACAAATGGCAATTTTAATGCTTTGAAATGGTGCATAAACGACTGTCCTAGCACGAAAACTGCCAAAGTTAATTGCAACCATATCGGAACCTCAGATTACTGCGTTTATTAAACATAGAACAATAATTCTACCGATCTATCAAATTGACCAATTTGTAAAAATACACATTATGCTACAAATGATATACCATATTAAAGGGCAATCATAATGCTTTAAAATGATGCATAAATGACTGTCATAGCGTGAAAACTGTCAATGTTATTTGCAGCCATATCGTTTTTAAAGCTGTGAAAATAATTCTACCGATCTATCCAATTGGCCATTTTCTAAAAATATATTATTGAATAAATTATATACCAAAGCAAATGGCAACTAAAATGCAATAAAAAGATGCATAAACGACTGTTATAACATGAAAACTATAAAAGTTATTTGCAACCATATCGGAGCCTTGAATTACCGCATTTTTAAACCTGTACCAATAAATATACCGATCTATCCAACTTTTGTAAAAATTCATTATGCCACAAATTATACACAAAAACAAAGTGCAACTGTAATGCTTTAAAATGATGCATAAATGACTGTCATAGCATGAAAACTGCCAAAGTTATTCACAACCATATCGGAACCTAAAATTACCGCTTTTTTAAACCTGGGAAAATAATTCTATCGATCTATCCAATTGTCCATTTTCTAAAAATACATTATGAAATAAATTATACACCGAAGCAAATGGCAACTATAATGCAATAAAAAGATGTATAAACGACTGTTATAACATGAAAACTATAAAAGTTATTTGCAACCATATCGGGGCCTTGAATTACCGCATTTTTAAACCTGTACCAATAAATATACCGATCTATCCAACTTTCGTAAAAATTCATTATGCCACAAATTATACACCAAAATAAAGTGCAACTGTAATGCTTTAAAATGGTGCATAAACGACTGTCCTAGCACGAAAACTGCCAAAGTTAATTGCAGCCATATCGGAACCTCAAATTACCGCGTTTATTAAACATAGAACAATAATTCTACCGGTCTATCAAATTGACCAATTAGTAAAAACACACATTATGCCACAAATTATATACCATATTAAAGTGCAATCGTAATGCTTTAAAATGATGCATAAATGACTGTCATAGCATGAAAACTGTCAATGTTATTTGCAACCATATCGGAACCTCAAATTACCGCCTTTTTAAAGCTGTGAAAATAATTCTACCGATCTATCCAATTGGCAATTTTCTAAAAATATATTATGCAATAAATTATATACCAAAGCAAATGGAAACTATAATGCAATAAAAAGATATATAAACGACTGTTATAACATGAAAACTATAAAAGTTATTTGCAACCATATCGGAGCCTTGAATTACCGCATTTTTAAACCTGTACCAATAAATATACCGATCTATCCAACTTTTGTAAAAATTCATTATGCCACAAATTATACACCAAAATAAAGTGCAACTGTAATGCTTTAAAATGATGCATAAACTATTGCCCTAGCATGAAAACTGTCAAAGTTATTTGCAACCATATCGGAACCTCAAATTACCGCGTTTTTAAACATAGAACAATAATTCTACCGATCCTTCAAATTGACCATTTTTTAGACGAACACATTGTACCGCAAATGATATACCAAATTAAAGTGCAATCATAATGTTTTAAAATGATGCATAAATGACTGTCATAGCATGAAAACTGTCAAAGTTATTCACAACCATATCGGAACCTCAAATTACCGCGTTTTTAAACCTGGGAAAATAATTCTACCGATTTATCCAATTGGCCGTTTTCTAGAAATACATTATGCAATAAATTATATACCAAAACAAATGGCAATTTTAATGCTTTAAAATGGTGCATAAACGACTGTCCTAGCACGAAAACTGCCAAAGTTAATTGCAACCATATCGGAACCTCAGATTACCGCGTTTATTAAACATAGAACAATAATTCTACCGACCTATCAAATTCACCAATTAGTAAAAACACACATTATGCTACAAATTATATACCATATTAAAGTGCAATCATAATGCTTTAAAATGAAGCATAAATGACTGTCATAGCATGAAAACTGTCAATGTTATTTGCAACCATATCGGATCCTCAAATTACCGCCTTTTTAAAGCTGTGAAAATAATTCTACCGATCTATTCAATTGGCAATTTTCTAAAAATATATTATGCAATAAATTATATACCAAAACAAACGGCAACTATAATGCAATAAAAAGATATATAAACGACTGTTATAACATTAAAACTATAAAAGTTATTTGCAACCATATCGGAGCCTTGAATTACCGCATTTTTAAACCTGTACCAATAAATATACCGATCTATCCAACTTTTGTAAAAATTCATTATGCCACAAATTATACACAAAAACAAAGTGCAACTGTAATGCTTTAAAATGATGCATAAACTATTGCCCTAGCATGAAAACTGTCAAAGTTATTTGCAACCATATCGGAACCTCAAATTACCGCGTTTTTAAACATAGAACAATAATTCTACCGATCCATCAAATTGACCATTTTTTAGACGAACACATTATGCCACAAATGATATACCAAATTAAAGTGCAATCATAATGCTCTAAACTGATGCATAAATGACTGTCATAGCATGAAAACTGTCAAAGTTATTCACAACCATATCGGAACCTCAAATTACCGCCTTTTTAAACCTGGGAAAATAATTCTACCGATCTATCCAATTGGCCATTTTCTTAAAATACATTATGCAATAAATTATATACCAAAACAAATGGCAATTTTAATGCTTTAAAATGGTGCATAAACGACTGTCCTAGCACGAAAACTGCCAAAGTTAATTGCAACCATATCGGAACCTCAGATTACTGCGTTTATTAAACATAGAACAATAATTCTACCGATCTATCAAATTGACCAATTTGTAAAAACACACATTATGCTACAAATTATATACCATATTAAAGTGCAATCATAATGCTTTAAAATGATGCATAAATGACTGTCATAGCATGAAAACTGTCAATGTTATTTGCAACCATATCGGAACCTCAAATTACCGCCTTTTTAAAGCTGTGAAAATAATTCTACCGATCTATCCAATTGGCAATTTTCTAAAAATATATTATGCAATAAATTATATACCAAAACAAATGGCAACTACAATGCAATAAAAAGATATATAAACGACTGTTATAACATGAAAACTATAAAAGTTATTTGCAACCATATCGGAGCCTTGAATTACCGCATTTTTAAACCTGTACCAATAAATATACCGATCTATCCAACTTTTGTAAAAATTCATTATGCCACAAATTATACACCAAAATAAAGTGCAACTGTAATGCTTTAAAATGATGCATAAACTATTGCCCTAGCATGAAAACTGTCAAAGTTATTTGCAACCATATCGGAACCTCAAATTACCGCGTTTTTAAACATAGAACAATAATTCTACCGATCCTTCAAATTGACCATTTTTTAGACGAACACATTGTACCACAAATGATATACCAAATTAAAGTGCAATCATAATGCTTTAAAATGATGCATAAATGACTGTCATAGCATGAAAACTGTCAAAGTTATTCACAACCATATCGGAACCTCAAATTACCGCGTTTTTAAACCTGGGAAAATAATTCTACCGATTTATCCAATTGGCCGTTTTCTAAAAATACATTATGCAATAAATTATATACCAAAACAAATGGCAATTTTAATGCTTTAAAATGATGCATAAATGACTGTCATAGCGTGAAAACTGTCAATGTTATTTGCAGCCATATCGGAACCTCAAACTACCGAGTTTTTAAAGCTGTGAAAATAATTCTACCGATCTATTCAATTGGCCATTTTCCAAAATACATTATGGAATAAGTTATATACCAAAGCAAATGGAAACTATAATGCAATAAAAAGATATATAAACGACTGTTATAACATGAAAACTATAAAAGTTATTTGCAACCATATCGGAGCCTTGAATTACCGCATTTTTAAACCTGTACCAATAAATATACCGATCTATCCAACTTTTGTAAAAATTCCTTATGCCACAAATTATACACCAAAATAAAGTGCAACTGTAATGCTTTAAAATGATGCATAAACTATTGCCCTAGCATGAAAACTGTCAAAGTTATTTGCAACCATATCGGAACCTCAAATTACCGCGTTTTTAAACATAGAACAATAATTCTACCGATCCTTCAAATTGACCATTTTTTAGACGAACACATTGTACCACAAATGATATACCAAATTAAAGTGCAATCATAATGCTCTAAACCAGCGGTTCCCACCGTTTTTTACTTCGCGGACCCCTTGAGAAATTTATTTAATTTCACGGACCCCATACATATTTTATAAATAATTGTTCATCCGAAAATTGTCCTAGTCCTGGTCCATAAACCTTATAAAATATTCCCGTACATTGAGAATATTTAGTATTTCGGAGATGTTTTCAATTGCATGGTTTTAAATATAGAATGACTTCTAACATGATGTTTATACCCTACACCACTATAGTGGGGAGGGTATTATGCGTTTGTGCTGATGTTTGTTACACTCCAAAAAAAATATTGGTCTTACACCCACCTTAAAGTATACCAATCGGCTCAGAATCACTTCCTGAGTCGATTAAGCTATGTCCGTCTGTCCGTCCGTCTGTCTGTGTGTCCATGTAAACCTTGTGCGCACTCTACAGGTCGCAATTTTTGAGATAATTTGATGAAATTTGGAACACGCACTTCTCTTGGTCCAAGGACGAACGCTATTGAAATGGTTGACCTACCGATTTGGGTCTTTCAGCTCATAACTACTATAAATATACTACTATCTTCCCAAAAATTGGAACAACTAGGTTTAATATAATTATAAATAACACTTTCATTTTTCGCCATGATCGGAAATAAAAAGTAGCCTATTGCCAGACATACAGGAATGTGCTGTGAAAATTTGAAGAAAATCGGTTTAGCCGTTTAGTAGTCTATAACGTTCAAACATACAATCATATAAACCCACAAACAAACAAACATATAAACATACAAACAAACACACATTCATTTTTATATATGTATATAGATAATTCCCAATAACACATTTTATAAGGATCGGCTCAATTTCTGCCTTAGCCCCCATACATCTGGACCTTCCGATTTCGGCCATTATCTATTAACTATGTCTAATATACTACTATCTATCCAAAAGTCGGCACAATGTGGTGATGTTTGTAACACTCAAAAATATTTGTCCTTATTAAGCTATGTCCTTCTTTGTGACCGTATAAACCTTGTGTACACGCAACAGATCGCAATTTTGAATATAATTTGTTAAAATGGGTCACATACTATTTTCTGGATCCACTGACGATGGCTGTTGAAAATGATTGAAATCGGTATTTTATTTCTCCTAGTAAGCATACAATCGAACATGAACAGACATTATTTGGAACCTATATAAGATTAACAGAAATGCTTTATTATTGAAATTAATCACATTTAATATTCGCAATTGGTGTAGGGTATCATATGGTCGGCCACGCCCGACTATAATTTCATACTTGTTAATTTTATGATCGCTTTCATGAGAGCTTTAATGTTCATTTCTCGTCAAGGTAGCTCAATCCTATGTAATCGCAAAAATTTAGAAAGAGTCATGTTTCTAAATTTTTTGCGATTGCATAGGAGTGAGCTGAGTATGTAAGCTAAGTTTTCGGGAAAATATGTGAAAGTTAGACCTCTTCGATGTTGTTGCGGAATGCGTTACCCACATAAAATATGACCTGAACTCTTTGCGAATGTACTGTGAATTTGGATCTTAAATTTGAATTTTAAAATACCTACGAATTGTTTTACTGCGTGGTTTTGACTATTTACGCAAATGAATTTTCTGATGTTGATTTAATAATATTGGACAACAAAATGAAGTTAAAATCTGTGTATCACGTCGGAATGGAATATTTATATTTAAAATTAACTAGATTAACACTTTTGCTTACAATTTAAAAAAATATTATGAAATGTGATCTAACTTCATATTCCGGGATACCAGTATCAGTATTTAATTCTAAGGCAAATCATTATCCGTCTGATATAAAAACATTTATTTCGATACATATACATTTATTTTTTTCGTTCGTCTTCGCGGACCCCCTAGAATTTTGCTACGGACCACTAGGGGTCCGCGGACCCCCTTTTGGGAACCGTTGCTCTAAACTGATGCATAATGACTGTCATAGCATGAAAACTGTCAAAGTTATTCACAACCATATCGGAACCTCAAATTACCGCCTTTTTAAACCTGGGAAAATAATTCTACCGATCTATCCAATTGGCAATTTTCTTAAAATACATTATGCAATAAATTATATACCAAAACAAATGGCAATTTTAATGCTTTAAAATGGTGCATAAACGACTGTCCTAGCACGAAAACTGCCAAAATTAATTGCAACCATATCGGAACCTCAGATTACTGCGTTTTATTAAACATAGAACAATAATTCTACCGATCTATCAAATTGACCAATTTGTAAAAACACACATTATGCTACAAATTATATACCATATTAAAGTGCAATCATAATGCTTTAAAATGATGCATAAATGACTGTCATAGCATGAAAACTGTCAATGTTATTTGCAACCATATCGGAACCTCAAATTACCGCCTTTTTAAAGCTGTGAAAATAATTCTACCGATCTATCCAATTGGCAATTTTCTAAAAATATATTATGCAATAAATTATATACCAAAACAAATGGCAACTATAATGCAATAAAAAGATATATAAACGACTGTTATAACATGAAAACTATAAAAGTTATTTGCAACCATATCGGAGCCTGGAATTACCGCATTTTTAAACCTGTACCAATAAATATACCGATCTATCCAACTTTTGTAAAAATTCATTAGGCCACAAATATACACCAAATAAAGTGCAACTGTAATGCTTTAAAATGATGCATGAACTATGGCCCCTAGCATGAAAACTGTCAAAGTTATTTGCAAACCATATCGGAACCTCAAATTACCGGCGTTTTAAACATAGAACAATAATTCTATCCGATCCTTCAAATTGACCATTTTTTAGACGAACACATTGTACCACAAATGATATACCAAATTAAAGTGCAATCATAATGCTTTAAATGATGCATAAATGACTGTCATAGCATGAAAACTGTCAAAGTTATTCACAACCATATCGGAACCTCAAATTACCTGCGTTTTTAAACCTGGGAAAATAATTCTAACCGATTTATCCAATTGGCCGTTTTCTAAAAATACATTATGCAATAAATTATATACCAAAACAAATGGCAATTTTAATGCTTTAAAATGGTGCATAAACGACTGTCCTAGCACGAAAACTGCCAAAGTTAATTGCAGCCATATCGGAACCTCAGATTACCCGCGTTTATTAAACATAGAACAATAATCTACCGATCTATCAAATTCACCAATTAGTAAAAACACACATTATGCTACAAATTATATACCATATTAAAGTGCAATCATAATGCTTTAAAATGAAGCATAATGACTGTCATAGCATGAAAACTGTCAATGTTATTTGCAACCATATCGGAACCTCAAATTACCGCCTTTTTAAAGCTGTGAAAATAATTCTACGATCTATCCAATTGGCAATTTTCTAAAAATATATTATGCAATAAATTATATACCAAAACAAATGGCAACTATAATGCAATAAAAGATATATAAACGACTGTTATAACATGAAAACCTATAAAAGTTATTTGCAACCATATCGGAGCCTTGAATTACCGCATTTTTAAACCTGTACCAATAAATATACCGATCTATCCAACCTTTTGTAAAAATTCATTATGCCACAAATTATACACAAAAACAAAGTGCAACTGTAATGCTTTAAAATGATGCATAAACTATTGCCCTAGCATGAAAACTGTCAAAGTTATTTGCAACCATATCGGAACCTCAAATTACCGCGTTTTTAAACATAGAACAATAATTCTACCGATCCATCAAATTGACCATTTTTTAGACGAAACACATTATGCCACAAATGATATACCAAATTAAAGTGCAATCATAATGCTCTAAACTGATGCATAAATGACTGTCATAGCATGAAAACTGTCAAAGTTATTCACAACCATATCGGAACCTCAAATTACCGCCTTTTTAAACCTGGAAACTAATTCTACCGATCTATCCAATTGGCCATTTTCTAAAATACATTATGCAATAATTATATACCAAAACAAATGGCAATTTTAATGCTTTAAAATGGTGCATAAACGACTCTGTCCTAGCACGAAAACTGCCATAAGTTAATATGCAACCATATCGGAACCTCAGATTACTGCGTTTATTAAACATAGAACAATAATTCTACCGATCTATCAATTGACCAATTTGTAAAAACACACATTATGCTGACAATTATATACCATATTAAAGTGCAATCATAATGCTTTAAAATGATGCATAAATGACTG